>NC_087216.1:29279558-29354558 GCF_015104395.2 Macrobrachium nipponense | reverse complement strand
ATCAGACAACAAATAAAATATTGATACCGAAATTACCGTACCTTGGAAAACAAAAAAACTTCAAATCCAAAGCGAAGTCTACACGATAATACTCATCTTTCTGAGAACACCTATACTCAGTTTTTTTCCATCTGTCCATCCACCTGTGTCGTTTGCGCATGGTAACACTGCATCCCGGGCTTTAAATAATATCCTATTTCGAATATTAACGGTGTAATTCACATACAGTAAATTATTAAAACAATTTTCAGTTGCAAATGTACACCCAGATATCCTTTTATTTACCTAAAACTTACACGTAGCGTAACTATTTAAAGCCCGGGACGCAGTGTTACCATGCGCGACCACCACCGGCGGATGGACAGATGGAAAAAACAGAATATAGGACTGGAGAAGGAGCGTGACAGAGACTTTTTGGGACAACGTGAATCTGTGCCTTGCTAGTTTTGGGAAACATGAAAGGTGGTTGCTAGCCCATTTAAATGCAAAGAGAGACTGTAGCAAGATACTGTGACACTGAATTAACGGGGAATGGAGAATCTTGTGAAAATACGTATCGGAAAGCGACCATGTTCCACAAAAAATTATTCACAACCATTGTTGTTTGTTAGATTATGTATTGGTTCAGAGTAGACAGAAAAGTGAGTTGATGGATGTCATGATGGATGGGAAGAAAAGTGGCTGGAAATATATCTTGACTCATTTGATTAAAGTAGAGATGTATCTTGACTGTCATTTGATTAAAGTAGAGATGTATCTTGACTGTCATTGATTAAAATAGAGATGTATCTTGATTGTCAATTGATTAAAGTAGAGATATGTATTGACTATCATTTGATTAAAGTAGAGATGTATCTTGACTGTCATTTGATTAAAGTAGATATGTATCTTGACTGTCATTTGATTAAAGTAGAGATGTATCTTGACTGTCATTTGATTAAAGTAGAGATGTATCTTGACTGTCATTTGATTAAAGTAGAGATATATCTTGACTGTCATTTAATTAAAGTAGAGATATATTCTGGCTGTCATTTGATTAAAGTAGAGATCTATTGTGACTGTCATTTGATTAAAGTAGATATGTGTCTTGACTGTTATTTGATTAAACCATAATTTAAGATAGATGGAGGTTCATGTTGAAGAGGAAGTGGTTATAATGAGGTTGTAATGTAAACTGAGACAAATGTTAAACAAAGAGGAAGTTAAGAGCGTATAGCATAATGAATCAATGGATGACAAAAAAATGGACTTTGGATACCGACACAGAAGGTGAAGGAGTATATTACTGTGTGGAGAATTCTTGGACGGGATGCCAGACATTTGCAGATTTGGTAGGGTGAGAAGAGAGAATGAAAATAATTACGAGTGGGATGAGGTATAAAGGCGATTACTTGCGTGCATTTGTAGATAGACGCGAAGGTTGTATGTAGTCAATAAACCTTCCTGGGTCAGCAAGCCTTTTAGTATGAGGTTCCAAGTCACATAATGTTGAGCAACCTATCTGCGATCAACTGAAGCTACGTAATTCACTGCTTACATGAACCTAAATCGATCTCGTGTCTCTCGTTTGTGAAATGATTGAAAAACGTTTGGTCCTCCTAGGAGACCATATATACGTGGACACACCCGTGCGCACACATACACATACACACACACACACACACACACACCCACTATATATTTATAAGTGTGTGTGAGTGTGTGTCTAGAAATATAAGCGGTAAGTACAGATTTATTCTATAACATGAAGCTTACTTGTATTAAAAACTAGGGTTTTGCACTAACTAGGCATGGTAAAATATTCACAATAATTACATTATGTATTTTTTCTCAATACTTCACTGTAATCCTGATTTGGTAATGAACTATAATCAACTGAATACCAGGGGCAGTGATCCAGTGTCTGAGGAAAGAAAAATAAGATTTATTTTGTTTCATGAATAAAAGGCATCCGTAGACGAGTATTACACCTGTTGCAGCAAAGGCCGAAAACAATGGTTCATATTGAAAGTAATCCATTAATAATGCTGAGGAGAAAAAAATATGTTCACCTTCGTTATAAACCATGAACAGCAATGTGATTCATTCGGGCAGGTCAACATTGATCTATATTTAATTCACAAGGCTTTGCTTACACCGTCATAGCACGCTGAAGTGAAGCCATTGTTTTCAGTCGTAGAGTTGAGGTTAGGAGATGATTAAATGTTTTAGCTCTCCATAAAGTTTTCGGTTCATTGTTCCCAACAGAGAAGTCTAGGTAGCAAAAACATCATTGTAAAACAGGCCATCTATTACTAGAATTTGATACGCGAGTAATTAAGCACGAACAGAAAAGAAAGGCGCTGCTGCAGGATATGCAATTTTTCACTTCTAGGACGTTTGCGCTGGTAATAATTGATTTGATGCTATTATCGATACTCGATCCTTTTGTGAGACGGCAATTTGTTCTTTTTATGAAAGCCTGCCACAGCTTCTAGAGGATTTATATCATTTGCATCATAATTTTAACTGGGTTATTTGTATGCTTCCTAGTATCAAGCCTGTATTGGCAAAGTCAGTGGGTTATAAATGGGAAATTTGTGGCTCAGTAATTGCAAATCATTTTAATTTCACGTGTAAAATTATTGACTAAGTATCACACACGCACACACATATACTTATATATATATATATATATACATATATATATATGTATATACATACATACACACACATATATATATATATATATATATATATATATATATATGTGTGTATTTCAGTTGTATTCCACATAGGAAAATGAAAAAAGGTATATCTCAGAAAATGCCCACAGTTTCGTCCTCCAATGGACCTCTTCTTGGAGCGTTTATTAATAAACGCTCCAAGAAGAGGTCCATTGGAGGACGAAACTGTTGGGCATTTTCTGAGATATACCTTTTTTCATTTTCCTATGTGGAATACAACTGAATTACTATATCTTCGTGCCTAATAAGATTACCAGTACTATATTAGATGTATGTATGTATATATATCTCCATATATATAAAATATATGATATATATATATATATATATATATTTATAATATATATTCATATACATTAATATACATATGTATTATATGTATGCATATCCCTTTCGTCTAGTATATTGTGTTAATTTTCCGTCAGCCGGATCTTCTTCACGCGCGAGAGTTCCGAAGTTCGGGTCACTAAATTGTCTGTCCTGTGGTTGATTTATAGACTCGTTTCCCTCCAAGCGCCACTCAGCATTAAAGGAGCCAATTTGTTAATGTGATTTTGAGTCCCTATTGTCATTTCTTTTTTTTTATTCTTGGTCAGCGCAGGAATTCGTGCTCTAACGTATTGTAATTTCCTCTTCCTTTTGGAGTTTGCATTTTATTGTGGATGTCCCTGGCGTAAGGAATGCGCCGACGTGATATAATCTATTTGCGGAATACCTAAAGCTATTAGTTTTCAAAAGAATTTCGATTAACTTCCATTGCTTCTCGCGGGTACGACGAAATATCATATAATCAAATTGGCCTACAAAGTCAGTTGCCGCTGAGTTGACCAAATAAACATATTATATCAAGGCGCCTGAAGAACGATTAGATGAAAGAACATAAATTTATGCCGGGTTCTTGAAGTATAATAAAGAAATGAAAATATTAGAGTCAGATGCTGTTTCTCCTTGGCCTCAGTAGGTCTGGCTCGATAGTCATTCTTCCGTTCCGGACTTGACTCCTTAGCTTAGGATCTGCTGTTTAGGCTCCAGAAACCAGAGACGTGAGACACCGTGTGTCGCTGATGGCATAACGCGTGTCAAAACTTCCCTCCTTCTAGAGAACTTATCTTCTCTCGCCGGTAGAGGGAGTGAGAGCATTAGCGATGAATGGCCTCTTCCTCTGCTGCTGGTGCTGCTGCTGCTCTTCCTTCTTTATATTTACTTGGAACTACTGCACTACTATACTCCAAAGGATAGATTGAATATTGATGTGTGTGACAGACATAACAACATTAAAGACCACTGACAAGACGCCGAAGGATTAAGTTTTCCTATACCACGACCAAAATCTTTATTTCTAAGACAAAATAAAATAAAATTTTCTTTTTCTACTACAGTGCTAAATCCTTGAAGATCTCCTCCCCAGTCTTATAGTTAATCTGTTATACTCTCTGCGTCTCTCTTGAAAAATATTTTACAATACAGCTGACATCACTGAGGTGTACGGAAAAGCCTGGCAAAAGTGTTCTTCAGCTAAGCTTGCTACTTTATACTTTCTCTATAAATAAAGAAAAAAAACTTAATCTTAACCTTCATCTCATGCAGCGGTTCTCAACCCTTTTTGGCCCATCTACCCTTTCAGAATATCATTCGCCCTCTTCCCCATTTCCAAAATTGTCTGTCTCAAAAGGTTCATTCCAAATAATATGCAACAAAATAATAACACAAACACATAAGCTAGCGGAGAGAGAAAGACCAGCGTGTGACCTCTTAGTAGCGCGGACCTATGCAAACTGCGTTTTGTGTGGTCTTAGAGTCAGTTGATCCTGCAAATCTGTGGACACAATTCCCCCCCCCCCCCCCCCCCTTGAGAAGCACTAATGCTTCTGTGTTTGCTGTTGTTCATGATGCAATATCTACTCCCCTCCCTTAGCTAACCTGGTAGACTTCCTCGGGGTTCTGTTTTGTCCCCCCAACCTCCACCCCCTGGAACTCTGAAATTTACCCCTGGTTGAGAACCACTGATCTCATGCTTCTGTATCCGCTGATGTTCATGGTGAATATCTACTCCCTTCCCATAACTAACCCAGTAGACTTCCTCGGGGTTCTGTTTTGTCAACCGGAGTTTTCCGCCTCTTCGCCAATTATCCCCAAACTGCCTCATCTCAAATTCATCTGTTTGCCTATGATTCAGGGTCGAATTTCTCTCGCAACATAAATTTTCCCTGATTTTTTAATCTCCTCTATTAAAATGATAATAGCTATTGAATGTCTATCCAGTAAAAATGGAAAATGCTAAATTTGTTCAAGAAAACTTATGATGCAATACTAATTGCTTGCTGAATTACTCACTGGAACATAACAAAAATTATAGATAATGTACTTAATTTTGATGAAATGATCCTGTGGTAGGGGTGTAAGAATACTACCACCGTAGCTCCTGCGTGTCGTAAAAGGCGACTAAAGGACAGCTGCTGCCTTGCAGCCTTACTTTTAATTAGGCCCACCGCCAATAACTGTGAAAAGTGGTGCCTTGCAGTCGTGCTTTTTAGTGAAAGGCTAGGCCCACCGCCAATAACTGTGGAAACTGCTGCCTTGTAATCGTACTTTTTAGTAAAAGGCTAGCCCCACTGCCAATAACTGTGGTTCATGACAGCAAGGGCATGAGGCCTTATAAATCCTTTTACCAAACAATAAACCATGCCTGATGATGCCTTTGATAGAAGGCAGTGAGAAGGCGCATCAGGCAACCGACCCCTTAATGTAGGGATAACGGTGGGAAAAAAGAATAAGAGTTATATTTGTTGAAATCTTGATATTCTTATCTCACATAGAAGTTTGGTAAAGGATTGCGCTTAAATTTTGATTTTAAAAAAAGTTTTTTAAATCAAAATTGAGCACTATATAACATGTTTAATTTTTGACACTTCTTAGTTCCTATGTGGAAAAAAGAAAAACCAAACCTCTTAAATCTTACCATTCGGAACAGAAACTATTAATAATCAAGAAATCATAATTAATTTTTAAAAACCTATAATACAAATATTTGAACTTTATCCTCTCACCTTCCTTCCAGGAAGGGAGGGGGGGGGGGGGGGGAGAGGGGAAACAAGGAAGTGCGAGGCATTTCATGGACTTTATTTCACCTTTCCACGCACGCTAACAACAAAAGCTTGTTGCATCCTTATATATACAGGCGGTCTTTTCATTCAACCGTAAGATGTAAGGATTATAAATATCAAAGGCCCCTTTAAAGGCTGCCACCAACCGACTTTATGGCATCCTTGCTCACTTCTCAACGAACAGATTTACACTGGGTCTGTGGAGAATTGTTTAGTATATTAATATTTATTTACATAGTTTCCTCTTTTTTTTCAGTTTGAATGTCACCTATTTAAACTTTTGTTCGTTAAATTGATTGTACATAAAAAATGGTGAAAGATTTTAATTGTTTACATAAGCAGTACTGGATGTTTTTCCTTCTCTGTCAAGATTTTCATGTTGTCTAGCCATTTAGTAATGAAGATGAATTCTGTAAGCCAGACCACAATCACTTCGCAATCTGTTCCTTATCTTTCAAGTGCCTTTCCTTTTCCTGTTTGAGCATTCAAAATCAAAGACATTCAGCATACATGAACTATTTTCAGATCACAGGAAGTTTTATTTGTTTGTTGTATCTGCTTCAAAATAATTGTGTAAAGTGTTTCTAGGTTGCCTGTGTATTTGTATTTATATTGCCCAAGTGCCAAAGACTACAACAGCGCTAGACATCGTGTTATCAGAGTGAAGATAGAGCTATTCTCGATCACGTCAAAACTATCTCTGAGTAAATTGTCCAAATTGCCTTTTCCTTTCCTATCCTCTTCTTATATTTTTCTTTTCAGTACTTCTCTTTTAACCATCCTCTGGTTAAATCATGCTTTCAATGTCATGGTGTTTTATCAATACAAATGTGCTATTTCTAAATGCTTTTCATTAGTGATTTAATAGTGTTTTTATTTGTAATTTGTTTGATTTAATAGTCATTTTTTGTTCTAGAAAATTGGGTGTAAACACTTTTCAGCGACGTCGTTATGAAACGTCGGCCTGAGCAATAAACTTCAAATTGTTTAGTGCATTTCTCTGGACGCACGTGACTATGAATTCGAAAGCTCCAGCTCCAATGTATGGGTATATATATATATAGATATATATATATATATATATATATATATATATAACACATATATATATATATATATATATATATATATATAATATATATACACACACATATATATATATATATATATATGTATATATATATAAATATATTAATAACAGGACCTCATTTAAACTGGATGGTGTCTGGCAGAGCTATTTATTCAGAAAAAGTTACAAACTTTACAGGACCAACTGTCCTCATCGCCTGGCAACCGTAGTCATTCTACCACTGTTATTGCAGTGATGGGGACAGTTAGCCAGTCCTGAAAGCTTGTAGCTTCTTCTAAATAACCAAAAATCTCTGTTAGATAACATCCAGTTTAAATGAGGTTCTGTTATCAATAACTGTATTAATGCACCAAACGTTTGTGTAAGTGATACAGGATATATATATATATATATATATATATATATATATATATATATATATATATATATATATATATAGATATATATATATATACCCACATATATATGTGTGTGTACTATATATATCCATATATATATATATATATCATATATATATATGATATGTTATGTATTTTTATTGTATATTTATTTTATATATAGATATTATACATTATACATATTGCGGTTAATATATATGTATATGGGTGCCTGATAGTCGTATGTATGTGTGTGTGTGCATGTGTGTTTGCGTGCGTTTGTTGCATTTAAAAAAATTCTCGTTTCCGAAAAACAAATTTAAAAAGACGAACAAAATCGGTAAAAATATTTATTGAACTTTGAGAGTGACAACTTCCTTCTCTCTTTCAAATATGCAAATTGAGGAGCAGGCAAAGTTGAAGTTAAAAAAAAAGGAAGGGTAAATTATCATCAAAGTGCAAATGCAATATCAGATAACGAAACAGAAAATATATTTTAATGTACATAGAATTATTTAATAACGGGATTTCAAAGACAAATTGCACTTATGTCAATGAGCGGTTTATACTTGTCAGCAGACCATCTGATCATAATGAGCCTCTTTGAAAAGGTCCTAGTATCGTTTAAGTTTTTTGTAAAAGAAAACTATTGAGATGCCTATTAATATGTCCGTCCGCACTTTCTCTGTCCGCCCTCAAATCTTAAAACCTTCTGAGGTTAGAGTGCTGCAAATTTATATATTGATCATCCACCCTCCAGTCATCAAACATATCATATGGCAGCCCTCTAGCCTCAATAGGTTTTATTTTATTTAAGGCCAAAGTTAGTCATCATCGTGGGTCTGGCACCGCTGTAGGTCTACAACAACATAGGCCACCACCGGCCCGTGGCTGGAAGTTTCATCATAGGCCGCAGCTGAGTTTCATATGCCGGGGCTGAGAGTTTCATATAGCATTTATGCTGTACAGAAAATTCGACGGCTCGATTTTTTTTTTCTTTTTTTTGTTACCTTTTGACAATAATTGTTCATTTTCTCTTTAAGGAATGTTGTTTAGTGGTAATTGCCTAGTTGCTGTCACGCTGAATTTTGTTGTTCATTCGTTATTATGATTGTTTACAGTTTCATTTTTACTTTGACTTTGGCCTCCTTTCTTATTTTATATTCTAAAGGAGTGAAGGGTGTTGTTTCTCCAAGAGTTAAATGATCATCCCAACAATTTCAAGGGCTTCTGTGTCTATAACAGTGTAAATACACTCGGATTCACTGCTTAAAAATAATCCAGTAAAGGCTAAAGCATACCCAGATACTGTCAGACGAAAGCACAAATGTAAATGCTGTAAAATTTCCATCTGCCCCATTTCCCAACAACTGAACCATTCATATGGTTCTGGAGAGGGGAGATACAGCTCCACGTCCGACATGTCTCACATTCAACAAAAAAGATGAACTACGTCCTCTAGTTGATCTCAGACACTCTTCACCCATTGGCTAGAGAAGCAATGGGGGAAAAGGATCTCCAGTGCAGAACTCTATCACTTGCTTATCATGGAGTTCTCCTTGCCACTACCTACCTGTGCCAGATGAGCCATTGATCTCTTTAACATGCTATGGAGAGACAAAACAACTAGGGCATCATTTGACGAGCTCAAGTTCCTCCTCACGCTATCAGAGTTTGATGCAAAAAGCAACCCACAGAGGGTCGTCCTCGCCAGGGAAATTCGGTTGCAGTGCCTCCCAGCTCTCATCAGCGCCATTCTTCCTAATACTGAAGATGCGCCCATAGCTGATCTCCAGAAGTAGGTGGATGGGTTGCTAGAGACCTCCAAGGCCTTGCAACATACAGCTCACAGAGAGGCCAACACCTTGCAAAGCCACTGTAGAAAAACCAAGCCACCCAGATGGTGCATCTGGAGAAAAGACAGGAGAGACAGTCACCCTAATAAAGAAACAGCAGCCACAGCAATCATGACAGACACCCACCACATAGTTGTTGCCAATCACACCTGTAACAGGATGCTCATGGTGGATATGGGGACATTCAACTAAATGATGCCCAAATCAATGGATGACTGCCCAAGATAGCCAGACAGCCATTTGCATTTAGTGGCTGCCAATGGCTTTCCAGTAACATCTTATAACCCTGAGAACCTCACCCTTCACTTAATGGGAAACAATACAGGGGAGATTGTTCCTGGCATCCAGATATCCCTACTCGTTGCTAACTTCCTCAGGCACCATGAGCTGCTCATGGATGCTGTTCATCAGCTATCTTTCCCGTAGGTCCCAAGCTGCTACCAACTTCATTGGCAAGTTTCACAAATTTACACTGTCTTTGACATACTCCTAGGATACCCAACCACAGAAAATGACCCTGTCACCAACAGCATGGTAAAAAAAAAAATGCCAATCTCTCAAACCGACACTCATCAAAAGATGCAATGACCCCAGACAAAAGGCTTAACCACCCACCCACCACCATGCTGAGAGAAGAAATAAATAACCATCCTGCCGAAATTATGTTCGGAAAACCATTCTGTGCATGAGACAAAGCCTTGTCAGCTGGCAATGCCCGCCATACCACACAAATGAAGAGTTGAAAAGACAATGAAAAGTTTTCAGACGGTTCCGAACAATGCCCAAAAGTAGAGAGACTCCAAAAAACTATTCACTCTGAACCAAATGAGTACATAGTACATGCCTTTACTTACTCATCAGAAATTACACCAACAGGCCCACCCTCACCCTTACAGTTGCCACACCTGATTTAGCTGGTAAGGCTAAGGTCGGCAGGCAATCATGGAGCACCCTTTGTCCACGCGCGTATACATCATCAATGTTACCTGAACCATGTCGTCAGAGACACCACATTTCTGTTGTTGCATTGTATCAAAAGTAGATCAAATTTTGACAATAAAGGTTTACTAGCTGCTGTATGAGCAAGAGCCTGCAATGGCATAACACCAGCTTAATCATAAAGAACAATGGCAATGACAGTTGTACTCTGGGCATCCTATGTATGACTTGTATTTAGTCTTGCAAAATATGGTATTATTGTTTCTTTAAAAATCAAAGCTTATCCACTGGTTACCACAACAAATGGCCAGCCTTTTAGAGAAGACAAGACTCGGGACATTAGATTATCCCCTAAAAATTAAAAATTATTGTCGCTTTAATAGAAGCTTGAGTAACAGCTGGACATATTAGACTGCCAGACTTGTCGAGACAACAGGTTATCCTTAAAGTCCCACTGGGGAGGTATTTGTTAAGATGAGTTGAGAGCATTTGAGTCAGAGCAAATTTCAAGAATATTTAGTACATGCATCGGTTATTCAGAAAGATGTACTGGTTGTTGAATGAAAAAGAAGGGACCTAACTTCCTCCATCAGTGTGAGGGAAATGAAGCACACAGCATGAAGTGGCACACATAGTGAGCAATAACATAGGGATGTGGGAATATCAAAAACTCCAGCAAATAGTAAGGTGCATGAAGACAGAATTAATCATGGAATTGTGGGAAAAGATTCCATATCCATGATTTTAGTTATTTGAGTGTTAATATCTTAGTAAGTATAAATCCCGTCAGAAACAGAGCAAGGCAGCTAATTTTGATATGAACATAAAAATTTTCACTTAATATATGACAAATTCTTAATTAGCCATGTATTACAACCTTACTAATCAGTTATCTTCATGGAGGTAGGATGATATCGATTTTAAGTAGAAAACCTGAATTTCACAGGAGCATGTACAGCAGTCGCTATAAAACTATATCACTCTTGATAGCTCAGTGGTCAAGTCACTTGTTTCTATACCATGCCGCCGTTCGAATCCCACTGGTGACGAAGGACTTATCAATTATAAGTATAGTAAATTGGACTTTAAACGATACTTTTGGTTATGCCAACCACACACACACACACACACATATATATATATACATATATATATATATATATATATATATATATATATATATATGTGTGTGTGTGTGTGTGTGTGTGTGTGTGTGTATAAAACACACACACACATATATATAGGTGTGTGTGTTTGTGAATATATTTGTCCGATCTCTCTCTCTCTCTCTCTCTCTCTCTCTCTCTCTCACACACACACACACACACACACACACACACACACACACAGTCAAAATGAAAAGGTTTCGTTGTTTTTTCATCATTATAATACATGATTACGACGTCAAAGTAGCCTGATTCATTGTGGTTTTCAAACTGTGATACGTTGTATAGCAATTAGACTTTTCGCTTTCATGTCGAGCTCCTGTATGGCCATAGCCATGTGCCTGGTTAATGAATCAAAAAAGGAGACAAAATTGGCATATTGGCAATAACATTTTAAATCATGTCAACAACCTTTGTGATGCTTGACATTACGTTCTGATGTAGCCAGGGTAAATCATAAAAGCCACCATTAATAGATGGAAATAACAACAATGATAATGGTATAATAATTATGATTGATGAGCAGAATAATGAATATGGGAGTTCATGAATCATCTGTGAACTGGTTGAGAAAATAGAGAGAGAGAGAGAGAGAGAGAGAGAGAGAGAGAGAGAGAGAGAGAGAGAGAGAGAGAGAGAGGCTACATCCTGGAGAGGAGTTCATAAATAACCCATAAGGCTCTGAAACATAAATTAAATTTTTTGTGCAAAACTCTGAGCGCTAAGGCTGAAAGGGGTATCGTGTAGCCTTAATACTAGTTCATCCCTTCCATCGTTTCTCTAAATGCTTGGGCCTTGTCGTCAATTAGGATATATATATATATATATATATATATATATATATATATATATATATATATATATATATATATATATATATATACAGACATACATCATACATACACTATACATATACACACATATATTAGATATATATATATATATATATATACATATATACATAGATATATATAAATATATATACATATATATATATATATATATATATATATATATTATATATATATATATATATATATTATATCAGGAAGGTTGGGACATCTGGAACGCCATAGCTTTAATACAAATAGGATGGAAAAAAGCCACTGTAACATTTTCTTTTCATTTTCCAAATTTTCGAGACTTTGGGTCTCATCTTCAGGGCTGTAAAATATACAAATTAAAACAAGACTCAATATCAATATCAGTTATAAAAGTGAAAAACACATAAAACTTAGATTGTCTAAAAAGGTAAAACTAAAATAATAAGTGAAGAATGCATAAATCAGCAACTATTTCTATTGGAGTTAAAAACTGTTTGGAAAAGAGGACGTCAACTATGATATAAACAAAACAGTTTTGTTTATAGCATAGTTGACGGTCGCCTTTCCAAACGAGAGGACGTCACTCAGTTTTTAACTCTAATAGAGATAGGTACTGATTTAACATTCTTCACTTATTTTATTTTCTTATTTTTTTAGGCTATTTAAATTTTATGTTTTTTTCACTTTTATAACTGATATTAATACCGGGTCTTGTTTTAATTTGTGTTATTTGTATATTTTGCAGCCCTCAAGATGAGACTCAAAGTCTCAAAAGTTTGGAAAATAAAAAGATAATGATACGCTATTTGTAATATATATATATATATATATATATATATATATATATATATATATATATATATATATATATATATATATGACTGGTAAAGGTGTTCTGTAACAACAGAATTCCATCTAATAAAAGGAGCCCATAAAAACACAAAATGTAGAGAGAAAAGTACTATATTTTCAGAGACTGCTGTCTCTATCTTCAGGTATACCTGAAGAGAGAGACAGCAGTCTCTGAAATATAGTACTTTTTCTCTCTTACATTTTGGTGTTTTTATGGGCTCCTTTTATTAGAGTATATATATATATATATATATATATATATATACATATATATATATATATATATATATATCTATTATATATTGGGAAATATGTATATATGTGTGTATGTGTATATATGTATATGCACGTATGTATATGTATGTATGTATGAAAGAGAGAAAGAGAATACATGTGGGAGATAAAGAGATAGAAATAATAAAACATCCGGTAGGTATTCATCTTCGAAGAGCTTTATGATGTTTTAGCCAATTTAGCTAATTTATGTTTGTAGATGTTAGCTACAATAGGAATAAACATTTTGTCACAATTTATTTCCTTACTCCCATCACTTTAAGATGAAGGGAAGACCTGCAAGGGAACCTGACGCCCAGAGGTGCTACAATTCCCAAAATGGTACCCGATTCCTAAGATTCCCGAAACGCGCTCCATCTCGTCAAAACTTCGGCGAGATCTGAGATCCTGCCAAGAGCGAAGGCCTGATTTTTCATAATTACAACGTTAAAGCTAATCTGAGCCAGAAAAGTCTTCATTGAAAAGTCTACCAGAAGGAAAATGGCAGCCACAATAAAAAAAAAAAAAAAAACATTACTATAGTAGATTCACATCACCCGTGGATCTGATGCCTACGCCAGTCACTTACAACGCTCCTCATTGGCTGTTGATAAGCCAGTCACTGGGCTGGAAACTCTCAGTCTCTCCAGAGAGCAGGATGTATGTTCCACCTCTCCTAAGAGATATTTTTGAAAGACGTATCCTTCAGGAGAGGTGGAACATACATCCTGCCTATGTGAACTCTCGAGGGAGACAGAGTTTCCAGTCCTGTGATTGGCTTATCAACAGCCAATCAGAAGCGTCGTAAGGGACTGGCCGAGACATCGGATGCACGGGTGATGTGGATCTACTATTGTATAACAAAACTAGTTATCATGTATCTGTATCTGTTAGACAACTTCCAACATTGTCCTAGAAACTGCGATGATTTTGTACGACTCTTCGTTAGATGAAGCAAATACCTTACTTTATGACTTCATCCGTGAAATATGGATATATTAATTTGAACAATATTTTCCCACCGGCAGCACAGTCTCCAGCCGTTAGGAAAATCGAATGTTAATTCTTTTTTCCTTGTAAATGTCAAATATTCATCGAGTCAGCATTTGGTTGTTGGATATTTTTCACATTTCTCATTTTATCTGGTTTTTAAACAAGCCAAAACTGGAGAAGAAAATTTGAACTGCGTAAAGGTGGAGTGTGCTAAAGCAGGTACATCCGCTCATAATTCATAAGAAAGTTGACCAGCTCGCGAGGAGAGAGAGACCAACACCAATAATAATTGACCCCTCGGCGGTTATTTTGACCTCTCTCAGACAACCACACTTACGCAATCCTGGAAAGTCGACACACCACTTTGCAGCGACATACTGTAAAATGAAAGAGTCCCAGTACTCTTGGGGATTTATCAGGATTTAGGAAGCCATGTTTTCGATGAACTAGAAATTCATTTTCTGCGATAGAACTGGAAGGTGAAGAAGTAGACGAAGAAGAAGAGGCTTGCTTGACTACTAGATCAGGCGCGACAATTTTATGACATCTCAAGTTATGTCATCAAGTTTTGCCATTTGTACCACAGTCATATACTTCATATTAACTTGATGTCATTGTGACAGAAAGAGGCAAAAGTAACCTCGTTCCTAAGCCTTCATTGCGCAAATTGTTTCATGTTTGTACTAAGCCAATCTAGAGAATACTATTAACTAATATTGATGTGGTTTTCAGGTTGCAGTGTAGCATCAGTAAGAGTGAAAAAGAGACAAAGAAAACGATTTATTACCACCTGCAGAGCTACACTTTTCATGTGAAAATCTTATTTTTACATGTGTGTGTGTGTGTGTGAAAAAATTCTTCCGTTACAACAGGATAGGTCTCAAGTATAAAAGACCCTTAAAACACTGGTTTAAAGCTAAGGACTATATTCCAGTGGACTGACTTCCACCCTTACACACACACACACACACACACACACACAAACATATATATATATATATATATATATATCGAGCTACAATGTCCTATAATATCTAATTCGCTCTACCTCGGAATTAATATATTTTCATATATGCTTAACCGAAGGGGAATTTTTTCTCGATGATAGACTTGCCTGGACCTGGGTGCGAACCCATGGATTTGAAAGGCTCCATGGGTTCGCGCCCAGGTCCAGGCAAGTCTATTATCGAGAAAAAAATCCCTTTCGGTTAAGCATATATGAAAATATATTAATCCGAGGTAGAGCGAATTAGATATTAAAGGACATTGTAGCTCGATATATGTATATGAATCACGAAATGTGATATGACTTATATATATATATATATATATATATATATATATATATATATATATATATATATATATATATATATATATTCTGGCTTATTTTATTCCGATCCAGCTACAGTGTGTTAGTTAAAAGCACAGGGTTTGCCGTTTAATCAGTGTCTGCATTTAAAACTACGCAGGCTTTAATGTACGATTTTCCATGGAGGTGTTTCAGTCATAAAAAACCGAGATTCTTATAATTAACAGAAAGCATCAACAGTTACGTATATTCGAAATGTACTCGCCACAGCTCTCTCCTCCCCACATAACGGAGTTCGGTGAATGATTGCTGGCAGAGGTGGGGGGATGAAGTCCACAGAGACAGTAACAAGGGTGAACATTATACGGCAACATCACACCAGGCTTCATAACCACGTACAAATATATACATGCAAGTATGAAGGCTGGTTGAGTAATCTGCATGCGTGTTAATACTGCGGTTGGTAATAGACGTTAATATATGTATTTATTAACAGCCGGTTCTTTTTAAGCTGAATAATAATTGCTGTTTTTAATCCTAATAAATAATGCTAGTCTCTGGCCTCGAAGCGAATGTAACATGATCATTTATGCAGTTGTAGTCATCCAGTGCAAAGAGCATTGGAAAGCATTAATCCAGTATTTCATCGCCAGTCATTATATGACACACAGTTCATTAACTTTCAATCGACGGATACCAACGATATTTACATTCTACGCAGGAATGAATCGAGTTCATTTCTAGTTGATTCGAAATAACTTATGTAAATAGGAAATCATCTAACGCGTCGGACAAGGTGCGTGTTCAGTGAAAACTGCGCCCTCTCAGCAGTGGCCAGGGGGTAAAAGGACGCCCTGGATTAGCCGAGGGAAAGATCTAGAACGCTGTGCTTGGAATAAACCCGCGGATTAGAAGACAAATGAGTAAAGTAAAGAATCCTTTTACTGTACCTCCTTTCCTATTCTCTTTCTTCATCTTACATTCCACCCTCTCCTAACACTTGATTCATAGTGCAACTGCTTTGAGGTTTTCCTCCTGTAACACCTTGAAGACCTTTTACTGTCAATTTCCATTGCAGCGCTGAATGACCTCATATGTCCCTGTGCTTGGCCTTTGGCCTAATTTTTTTATTCAACTCAACCATTGATTGTTTGTAAATCATATGGAAAGCCATGAAACTGATAACAGCTATCTACTTGATATTTCAAGACACGGTGTTGATTAGTTTCTGCTTTCAGGTTTTTTTCTTTTATACCAAATCGGTTTCATTATTAGCAAAACTAATTCTTAGATACTATTCATAACGATGATACCACCGTGAATAATCACTTCCCAATGTTACCTTTTTGCAGGATAAATACTTTGTAGTATATTATGAGCACTTACTCGAATTCAGCTCTAGGGATTGCATGGGAAAGGTCTTTCGAATATATTATACGCTGGGCTTTTAAACCAATCAAGTGAGAAGCCCAGGTCAGAATATTTGCATGTCAGCAAAAATCTATCAAGGCTCTGAGAAGAGGAGGAAAAATGTGAATATGGATCACTGCTTCAAAATCCGATGAGAATAGAACTTTCAGAAGTTTTCTAGGGTAAGCCAAATACAATCTAATCATAAAAAGAAAAGAAGATGGAAGTCTTTTCGTCTGAGCAGCATTTCACTGGATATAGCGAACTGAACTGAATATAGAATTTAGACCAAAGGCCAAGCACTGGGACCTTTGCGGTAATTCAGCGCTGAAACGGATGTTGACAGTAAAAGGTTTGAAAGGTTTAACAGGAGGAAAACTTCGCAGTTGCACAATGTATAAATTGTTAGGAATGGGGGAAAATAAGATGGAGGAAAGAGAATATGAAATGAGGTACAGTAAAAGGAACGAAATTGGTTGCGACTAAGGGCCGAAAGCACGCTGCAAAGAGCCTTAACCTAAGTAATGCCTACAGTGCACCGCATGAGGTGCACTAACCTCCTACGGGAAACATCTTTTCTCACCCTGTCATGTGCGCAGAAGAGCATATGAGTATACCTATCTTTTATAGCCCCGTTATACCCTCCTCTGCGCATAATTTATAACTCCTTCGGTTATGAAATTAGACTAAAGACATTACCTACAAAGCAAACGTGGGGAAAAAAAAGACAGGTGTAAGTGGAAGAAGACTGGTATCTTATTTTTTGTGGTGGTCTCTCATCCTGAATTAGCTGTTAGAGGGCAAAATGTCCTCAATGACTGATGGATAAGTTGACTGGAAAAATGTTTTCATTTTCGTACTTACTTTCGGAAACCTTAAAAAAATTACCGTTACTTTATCATTAAGTGACAATAACTATAATTCCTATTCTTGATCATTAAAGAAAAGTGATTTGATTTTGGGAAAGAGAAACCTCTAGGGAGTTGGAAGACAGCTTATTGTTCACGTGTGCTTAGAGAAGCTTCCCCCTAGGTTGAGAGTTAAACTGACGTTCCAACATGAAAGGGCAACGGCGCCGGAGAGAGAGAGAGAGAGAGAGAGAGAGAGAGAGAGAGAGATACTAGGTTTATTCCCAATATATATTCACATTAGCTATTCTGTATCTTACATGCATAAAATGCATTTCGATGAAAGAGCTACATTCCATACTACTTACAATTTACTATATGTAACAGGGAGAGAGAGAGAGAGAGAGAGAGAGAGAGAGAGAGAGAGAGAGAGAGAGAGAGAGAGAGAGAGAGAGAGAAATAATAATAATAATAATAATAATAATAATAATAATAATAATAATAATAATAATAATAATAATAATAATAAGGTATATTTCCAATGTTTACATTGCCTATCCTGTATCTTACATGGACAAAATGTGTTTCCATGCAAGAGTTACATTTATTACTACTTACAATTTACTATAGATAACAGAGAGAGAGAGAGAGAGAGAGAGAGAGAGAGAGAGAGAGAGAGAGAATACTAATAATAATAATTATATAAGGTTTATTTCCAATATTCACACTGGCTAATCTGTATCTTACATGAATCAAATGTATTTCGATGCAAGAGTTATATTCCATACTACTTACAATTTAATATATAACAACAAAGAAAAAGAGAGAGAGAGAGAGAGAGAGAGAGAGAGAGACAAATTGCTGTATTTGTAGAAAACCATCATCATTATAAAGAATGTCTTCGGGGAAAGAAAAAGTTCTTAGCACTCATTAGTGCCTTTTCATGTGTTGCGTTCCTTACAGCCTCCTGATAAGAATACATTATCAGACGACCACAGACCAAGACCTCCCTCCTTTTCTACTTCTTGCTGCGTTTCCTGAAGGTTCCTGACCTTGCCTTGGAAGCTCCTTCCTTCATTCCAGGGATTAGGTCAATTCTATGATGTATATCACAAAAAAGCATTTTTTTTTATTTATTTAGTAACGCCTTTATTATTTTTGTCTCTTCCTCTTTATTGCGTGCTCTTTCATCTTGCAGCGTGAACGAGTCTATGGTTTTGACTGGTCTTGATTAGGTCATATTGCCAAAACTGAATACTGGTATTTAATGTGTAAGTCAACGATCTGGAAATATTTCGTAAAAATATGTGGATGTAAAATGTTATTATTTCATACTCAAATTAAGGAGATGAAGGTAAAGTGCACAAGGTTACATATTATACGGAACACTTTTTGCATTTTTCTTGTGTCTTATGTCAGCAAAAGAAGAATTATTCATTTGAATGAATATCAGCAACATTTTGCCGAGTCATTACACATTGCTGGAATAGAAGTGCTATCGGCAAGGTATGGAGAAGGTGTTATTATTAACTTCATGTATGAAGAACAAATGTCAAACATCCTTTTATATTTCTGGAATCTTTTGTCTCTGATGCAGATAGAGTAGAGAGAAAATGTTATTTTGAATTATGCAAGTTTTCTTTTCGATAATCAAGACTGAAAAAGAATTGCACACTTCAGCGATGCTCCCAACGTGAGCATGAAGTAAAATCCAACTTTACTGGATAAATTTCGAGCAAATAGTTTTGAAATAACGGTATTCCTCACAGTTTGATCTTCAGATCTAAAATTTCATGTAAACAGATTTTCTGGCTGGATTACTTCGAAAGATGACTTAATCTTTCTTCACATATAGCAATGTAATAATGGATTTTTAGATACATCTTGATGTGATGATGTTCCAGGATTTTGCTTTATGACAGAATTACTCTATTTTTCTGCAGAGGCTTTTTCACAACAGAATTAACGAGAAACCCAATTGGTAAACAGTTTTATTTTCGTTAGGAAAATTTAAATCATTTGAACTTATCTTATGAGCATCATCATTAAGCAACCAATTAAACAAAACTTCAAAGAACTATTAAAAAAAGAAAAATGATACGTGTTAATTAAGAAGTTTCTTTTCATCTTGCCCTTTTTTTTTATTACGTTTCTAGTTTATTATTACATGCAAGTTGTGCAGTTTTGTTAGTAAGGCTTTTGTTTGTCAATTTCCAAATGTTTAACAATATCCTCCCAAAAAACCTAGGGAATCTTTTTTTTCTTGTTTATGTTGTCTGTAATATGCTCATGAATAAAGATTGTTTTAGTGGAGAATCCTCAGAGCATTGAAAGCATGAGCTTGCTTTGCGCTTTACCGTAGTAGAGCATTGGCGATCTCTGTAAAAACTGCCAAGTATATATTCTATTATACATTATTAATACTAACATGTGTACAGGCAGGTCTTTCTTTCTCTAATTTGTGGTCACCTCGCCAGCACCCGCGTTGACCGTGAAAAGTGAAACTACCTTTAGAGCAGTTGATCTCCCCATTATCAAAGAAAACGGGTACATGTTGCACTGCATTGCTCCGATTTTATCACTTTTATATTAACAAAATCATCTCCTGATCCTTTATTCCGAGACGGAATACCCCAATTATCAGCCGTTTTTCTAACAAGGATTTATCCACAACCTGTTCCCTTAATGATTTCCATTCTTAGTTTGACGGATCGCCAACGGGGCGAATTATAAGTCGTTCAGAAGAATTTACGCTTTGTTTTCATCACTAAACATATAGTCCTTCGGCAATAAAGTCATAGGTTTGTGCACTCTGGATCTTTCCTAGATAATGAACCCCAAGGGTTTTAAACCGGTGTGTACAGGATTGCGTCCGCCTTTGCGGCGTGTTTAGTACAAGGCGGTAAATATCATAAAGATAATGACCTCTAAGAAATATTAATCCTAGACCCTTGGGGGTCACAATGACCCCTAAGGAAAGTTAGTCCTAGACCCTTGGGGGTCACAATGATCCCTAAGAAATTAGTCCAAGACCCCTGGGGGGTCACAATGATCCTTGAGAAATATTAGTTCTAGACCCTTGGGGGTCACTGTCTAGGAGAGAACCTGTATTTTTGAGACATAAGCTTTATTACAATGTTTATAGAATCATACATGCCAACAGACACACAGATATACACTAGCATGATTTATCAAAGCAATGGCCAACTCAGTCCTCGGCAGTAACTCGGTATTTAACAAGATTGCGGGGAATTCCATTACACTGAAACCGTAATCTACTACCAGATTTTCGTGTAATTCATATGTAATATTGAAGGAAAGCTTCATAGAATATTGGCTATGTCTTAAATAATAACCAGAGCCGCAGCAGAGATCGCTGAACAATTTTCTAGCAAAATATCTCTTACGAACTCAAGGCAGCAAAATTTGAAGAGAATTAAAAGGCAACTCGAAAGAAAAATAAATGGAGAACATGCCAGATGCAGAAAAGTTCATTACCGAGACTAAAATAATGCAAATGGATAACGGAACAGGAGAGAGAGAGAGAGAGAGAGAGAGAGAGAGAGAGAGAGAGAGAGAGATTCTTGCTAAACAAATGGATGTCTGAGATTTTGGTCTTTTGCACAAAAGGTAAACTAATAATTATTAATCACAGCTTTATATTACGAACTTTAGTCCCGATATGAAATTGACCAGAAATTTTTTAATGAACGAATTATTATTTAGAACAAAATTCATTGTTGCTTTTATAAATTTCGCTATTGTATATTAGTTCACAGGCGTGTATGCAACTCCGTAACCAATTCGATTAAGCTCTTGTGCTCAAATATCCACAAACGCGTGACTGTTACAGTATAGTTAACTACAGTGTTTAAAATAAATTGACCAGACTGAGTTACAATTTGTTACGTTCGTTGTTCGTTGTAAAATGAAGACTCATACAGTGAACACAGGAAAGGTTGATACCTTGAGGTACTGAGAGAGAGAGAGTTCTGAGTTTCAGAACGAGATGGAACTACTGGAAACGAAAATCTTATTTGTGACGTCTGTGTCTGTATGTCTGTCAAAGGGGTAGAGGTTTGATTTCGAGTTGTAAGCTTCCTGGGGTCAAATAGGACCACGTGCCAATTTTCTTCTAGGTTTGTCATTAAAGGTCTGTCAAGCGGTTCGGATTTCTATTGAGCAACAAACATGCAAACATTAACTTTTATATATTAATGAAGATAAGATACACACACATATATACATTTATATATTCGTATGTTTATACACATATATACTTATATGTCACTATATATATATATATATATAGATATATATATATATATATATATATATATATATATATATATATATATGATATAATTATCTATATACGTATATAAATAAAGGCAAAAGCCCCAAACGAAAGTGAAACGGAGTTCTGCGAGGCCTTTCAACTCAATGTCCTTTACTTAGCAGACTCCTTCATTTCACTTACTATATATATATATATATATATATATATATATATATATATATATATATATATATATATGTATATATATATATATATATATATATATATATATATATATATCTGGATTCTATTGCTGCCAAAAAGTAATTTATTCTCAGCTCTTTTGCCAGTACGACCACCACTTCTACTGCTTTAACTTATTATCCTTATCATTATTATCATTAATATTACAACTTCCATTATAGATGATCATCACGTGACTGAACTATAAATAATAACACGTGTGTGGTGTGAGCCATCTTCCAAACTGAAGTTCTCTTTTAAACTAATGAGGGACAGGACTCCTAATTGACGTAAACCCGAAAAGGGAACACACAAAAAATAAATAAATGAAAGGAGGGAAGAAAGAACGTGAGGGGGAGAAAATATGCTGAATAATCTGCTTTTCAAACTTCGCCTACGTGTGGGAGTGTAACGGGGGGAGGTAAGCAGGGTCCAGCGAAAGCCATTAGGCCTAATTAGGGATTTTTTGGAAGGGAAGAGGGAAATCATTGGAGCTAGTGCCTCAGCTCTCTCTCTCTCTCTCTCTCTCTCTCTTCCTTAACACCCATAGCTTTTTCATGCTTTCCTTGTATAAGATATTGTCTTAGCTAATACTTCATATATATTTATATATTCACAGTATTATTGCCATGAACTTCAACAGGAATTGAATAAAGAAGAAAATAGTCATATATATATATATATATATATATATATATATATATATATATATATATATGTGTGTGTGTAAAGTATGTTCGTATATATATATATATATATATATATATATATATATATATATATATATATATATATATATGTGTGTGTGTGTGTGTGTGTGTGTGTGTGTGTGTGCGTGTGTGTGTAGGATTTTAGGGCTTTACTGGGTTTATATAAAATAGTGTGTTAAATATTTTACAGCTAGCTAAAGGATTATGTAAGAATTTTGTTGAAAAATGCTAATGATTTAATATCTGGAACAGGCTACCTTCACGCTGAAAGTTTTTTCTCTCTTTTTTTCATACCACTCGTCTCGCCCTTTTTAATGGCTGCAGGCATTAAGCGAACGTTGGCTATTAGCTCTGTGAGCAAAAAATTGTATTTCATCCGGTTGTCTCTTCACTAGACCTAGAACTTCAAGGGGGACACTCCATACGCTTATTGACGAGCGCTGCGATTGCAAAGCTCCCAATTTATGGCAAATGATCGGAAATTGCAGGCCGCTCCTACTAAGTAGCGCTGACTAGCGAGAATTCCATTAAAATGTAGCCATTTGGTGATCTATATTCATGCGAAGAGGATTATACAATCTAAAACTGTTTGTGGGTCCAAGTGAGGACTCTGCTATCACAAGATGCTCAAACAAGGGCGTCTTGTGAGTGAATCTTTCCCTTAGTGAAGTAGTTTGAATGAAGTTTGGCCGCGTGTTTGTGATGAGATATTTACAACACTGCATATGCCTTGGGAAGTGTCATTGTTGTGACAATGTCATAGCTGGGTAAACAGGATTGGCTGTTCTTCAGTGATCTTGTTGATTTATGCAAAGCAGTGCCATCCGATTCTTCTGTCAGCACTGGGCAATGCCACCCCTAATTAACTTGGATGACTTTTAGAGACATGACTTCGTAATGGCCACGTAGGATGAAATCTTACGGAATTATCAAATTTAATCATGACTTCCTTTGTTCTTTTAGAGATGTTTAGAGACCTGTCTTCGTAATGGTCACACAGGAGAAAGTCCAACGCAATGATCAATTTTAATGACTTCCTTTGTTCCTTGAGAGGATTGCTGTATGACATCCTGTAATCTTCGATAACTGTTTCCAGCTGACTTTCATTGGCTTTTGTATTAGCAAAGAATTCATCAATTTTTCTGTGGACGTTCTGATACTCATTCTGATATTCATTTTTGAAACTCATGGTAGATTGAAAGAATCCTAGAAGACTTCCCTTCATTAAATATATCCAAACCCATGATAGCAAATAACATTCTGAGAGATCATATCGGCAAACCTTATATGTACTAGAACAGCTTTCATTTGTGTGATGAAATCCGCAATTCTTTTAAGTTAAGTATATCTTAGTTTTACCAGACCACTGAGCTGATTAACAGTTCTCCTAGGGCTGGCCCGAAGGATTAGATATTTTTACGTAGCTAGGAACCAATTGGTTACCTAGCAACGGGACCTACAGCTTATTGTGGGATCCGAACCACATTATATCGAGGAATGAATTTCTATCACCAGAAATAAATTCCTCTGGTTCCGCGTCGGCCGAGCCGAGAATCGAACTTCAGACCACCCGATTGGTAGCCGAGTGTGAAATCCACTCGTTCAACTAAGAACTTGCGCTTTTTTGGTACACGTTTGAATGTTCAAAGCAACACGCACACACGAGGAATAGGTAAAATTGTGTTGACCATTGTTTTTTGCGTTTGATCCTCTTCCTCTGCGTAAGTTGATAAACAATTTAGCTTTACATAGAAACCTCCCTGATGGTCATTGATTAAATAAACACAAGAACATAAATACAATGCAGCCAGTACCTGCCATTAGCACATGAATGAGTGTAATCATACTATCTATTAGGAGGACGCAGAAGATATTATTGACAATAAAACTTAATATTAAAGGACCATGTATTATACAGAAGAGTTGTTAAGCACTTCTTAACACTAGTCCAGGTTGGATGAACTACTTGTCAGTAAAATCTTTAGATAGTTACCTTATAAGCAGACTGTTTGCTTGTTTTCATTTTATATCACCTTATTTTACGGAGGTGTAATAACATGTTTGACCGACACTTTCAGCTTTTCTTCTTCATTATATTATAATATATATATATATATATATATATATATATATATATATATATATATACTTATATATATATTATAGATATATATATATATATATATATAATGTAGTATGTATGTATGTATACGTGTGTGTGTGTGAGTGTGTGGCAGGGAAAGAAAATATTTTGTAAGTGAAGTTTGCAAAATTCTGCTCTCGTTAATTTTTCGCATACGTTCTTCAGTCTATGTACTTTAAGTCAGCAAAACAAATATGTGACGAAAAATTTTATTGTAATGCATGGCCTCGATTATTCATTGCTTGAATTCGCTTCTTGAGGATTTGAGTCAAAACCAGGTATACTAAATGAGAACAAAAAAAATCTTCATTTATGTCTTTTCTTAATAATGGGTTCTCTGATTAAAGAATATGAACGAAAAAGCTAATGCAATCATGCCTAGTAGCACTCTTGCATTCAGTTCTAGAAAAAAATGTTTGGGTGTGTTTTCTTTGGAGACGGCTGTTATTATTGGTAATACAAAGAATACTACCACCATAGGTCCTACGTGTCGTAAAAGGCGACTATAAGGACAGCTGCTGCCTTGCCGTCGTAATTTTTAGTAAAAGGCTAGACCCACTGCCAATAACTGTGGAAACTGCTGCTTTGCAGTCTTACCTTGTAGTAAGAGGCTAGACCCACTGCCAATAACTGTGGAAACTGCTGCCTTGCAGTCTTAATTTTTAGTAAAAGGCTAGGCCCAAGGCCAATAACTGTGGAAACTGCTGCCTTGCAGTCTTACTGTTTAGTTAAAGGCTAGCCCACTGCTAATAACTATAGAAACTGCTGCTTGCAGTCTTACTTTTTAGTAAAAGTCTAGGCCCACCGCCAATAACTGCAGAATCAGCTGCCTTGCAGTCTTACTTTGTAGTAAAAAGGCTAGGCCCACTGTCAACTGTGGAAACTGCTGCCTTGCAGTTTTACTTTGTAGTAAAAAGGCCAGCTATGCCCACCACCAACTGTGGAAACTGCTGCCTTGCAGTTTTACTTTGTAGTAAAAGGCTAGGCCCACAGTCCACTTCCAATAACTGTGGAAACTGCATAAACCATGTAAGAAAGGGAGTGGAGAAGGGCATCAGGCAACCGACCCCTTAATGTGCGTTAGTCTCGAAATTAGATTCAAGGAAACATAAGACAGCAGGTAGTCTTACGGATACGTTTCTTCATGTATCACTTCAGGGGATATATATATACATATATTATATATATATATATATATATATATATATATATATATATATATATATGTGTGTGTGTGTGTGTGTGTGTGTGTGTGTGTGTGAATAATGTTGGAGAATTTAAAATAGTAAAGTTATTACCCGATATATAACACTTCCGTTCTCCCTTTTGTTTTATAATTACATAAAGGCATTCCCTTTTTCAGTGCATCGGTTTTACAAGTGTTACCAAGATTATTATATATATATATATATATATATATATATATATATATATATATATATATATATAATGCTCAAGAGACCTCTATCACAAGTTTCATTTTGCATTATCCCCAATCTTCGAAGGCCTTTCTTTTCTTTTATGATAAAGCCCCATGGTCATAATTTCGGAAAACTTTTTACGATTCACTGGAAGTTTTTTTTTTTTTTTTTTTTAGTAGATAGTACGTTTGCGGAAAGAAACAAAACTTCTTAATATTTATGAGATTTGTGGAAAAAAGTAACATTAATTTGTTTGTAGAAGTTTCGGTGAGCTTGATAAAGTACAATGTCTTAAAGGATAAAGGTACTTTCCGCGTAAATATAAAAAGGATTTTGTTTTCGTCTCATATTTTACATACCCAGAATTTTGCTCTGTTGACTTTTTTCCTGCTAGAGCCTTGATTCTTATTGGAATAGGACTGAAACACTTTAATAGCATTTAGTTCCATTCAATTCCACTTAGGTATCTGCCAGATAATTCGGGAGAACTGTTTCAAGAAGAATGATATTGCCAAAATGCTAATACAGTTATATATTAAAGAAAGAACGTGCCTTTTCAACAGTTTTCAACGTCAATTTCAGTATACATTTAGAAGGATCACGAAAAAAATGTAGGTGATCTAAGGTGTTAAAAGCATTACAAATATTTTGCTGTATAACTTCTCTTGCGCAGTGAAAGTTGTTTGCGGATTAATCACAGAAATCTAACTTTCAAACAGCCAAGTGCAGTAGTTTCGTACAGCTGTTCATAAAATCAATCGGCCTTTTTCATCAATAGCTAAAGACCAAGCGCAGGATGCACTCAGAAGGTGGTCAGTGGCTGGTCACTGAAGTAAGCCACCGATTGATGAGTTTGAGACTAGAAGTGATGCCGATCCAGAATCTGATAAAAAGCATCATGTTGCAAGTGAAAGCGTGAAGAAAAGGTTTCTTGAAATGGGTGAAAATCTAAGAAAAGTAATTAAGAGAAATGGGCAACGCTTTTGAGGAAGATTCATTGGATCTGGTTGTGCTAGACAGTCATGATATTGTGGACACTAAACTTAATGGATCCTTGAGATCTATGTAGAGCCTTGGAAAGGCACAATTCACAAACTTCACTGAGACTCAAGACATCACCAAGCCGATTTTATGAGCCAGTACACAGGAACTAAATTTCATTGTTCAGTCGCAAGATGCTTGTTGCAGAGGTCCATGTGCAACAAGTCACTGGAGAATGTAAAGGAAGATCTTAATCTGTTCTCACGCCTCTTCATCGCATGCCATAACAGACAATATGACTTTAATGTGTTCTTGCAACATGAAAATCAAAATTCCCAACCATCAATGACACAGTAGGGGCAGATGCATCAGGGCACCAAGTCACGGCTGCTGCCTCTACTAGAACAACAGCCATCAAACATCCACGACAAAAACTTTTACAAATCTGCAAGATTCTTCGTATGAACATAAGGTTTTGTTTTGCAGACTTTCGTACGCATTATACACACACACACACACACACATATATATATATATATATATATATATATATATATATATATATATATATATATATACCACACATATATATATATGTATATATATATATATATATATATATATTATATATCATATATACATATATGTGTATATATATATATTATATATATATATATATATATATATATATTAAAGGTTATCATTATTTATTCTTTCATAAACGTGTCTGGCTTTTGATTGATGGACAGACATCATATTCATCACCTGGGGTCTCTTCATGTTTTACCATGACAACTATATTGACGTTAACATTAAAATGTTATAAAGATGTAAATAACTTCTGCGTTAAAAGGTAGAGAAGTTTAATTAAGGAACTTTATTTAAGTTAGGAATATATGCATGTAGCATGTCAAAAGTGCCATTAGATATTCAAAATGGAAGCAGTAACTATCAAGCAAATGTTTCATTTCTACTGTGATATACTGTTGTTAAGGGCATTTATTTATTCTACCAGACATTTCCACTTTATCGTGCAACCCTTATTTTGCCAATTTTCACTTTATCATGCAACCCTTATTTTGTCAATCTTCTCATACATTTAGCTTCAATATCATCCTGGCTATCACTCAAGTCTTATTTTTATCCACATCACGTATTCAAATTCGATATATTATGATTAAAAAGGCTTCGTTAATGACAGTAGATCTGGAGAAAATAATAAATGGCGATTTGTGACTGTTAACTATGATTAAACTGGTGATTAAGAGTCGAGCTCAGCAAGCTGTAGTTGGGAAGTTGGCCGAACTGGCATTTTCTCAAGGGCTGAAAAAATGTTGAGTGAGTGTTAGTTGGAAACAAAAACCTGTAAATAACTTTTCCGAGCAGTTGCAAGAGTAAATTCACTTACGGGAGCCAAGACTAGCTGAACTGGGAAAGGGAGTTAAATGGATTTTTTTTTTTTTTTTTTTTTTTTTTTTTTGCAAAAGGAAGGCAGGCTTGAATATTTTTCTCAATGTTTTCGTGATCTGTTCAGATGTTAAGGATATGAACGTGAATAAAGAAATGCAAGAATATACAAAGAGAGTTGCAAAGAATAGCATTTTCGCGATCTATTCTGATGTTAAGGACTTGAACGTGAATAAAGAAATGCAAGAATATACAAAGAGAGTTGCAAAGAATAGCATTTTCGCGATCTATTCTGATGTTAAGGACTTGAACGTGAATAAAGAAATGCAAGATACAAAGAGAGTTGCAAAGAATAGCATTTTCGCGATCTATTCTGATGTTAAGGACTTGAACGTGAATAAAGAAATGCAAGAATATACAAAGAGAGTTGCAAAGAATAGCATTAGAGTCTGGAAATAATACTCACAGACTTTTTTTTTAGATTCACATCCAGTTAAACGCTGCTTAATGAGTTTACCAGTAACTCTTAAGATGGACTTGGGAAAAATATTAGTGACGCTTTGACAGTGGAGTGTAATGCTATGCTATCGACGATTTAAAGAACATATTAGATGATCAACCTGATTTTCTTGACAGGAAACATGAAGCAATTCCTTTATCTTCGTGGGAAGATAACATTAAGTGCCATTTTATAGATAGATATCCAAATGTAGTCTTACGATGCATTTTATTTGTGCGTTAATAAGAAGGGCTTCGGGCAATTACAGCAATAAAATGGAATGTTTGGATTAAAAGAGGAATAACTGACAAAGAAAAATGAATTCTGTTATTGATTTTCCGCACTAAGATGAAAGTCGTTTTGCCAGTTTTCATAGCCATTAGAAAATACCAGTTTTCATTCGTTATATTTAGAGAATCTAACTAACCTGCCTCTCTGGATTACGGTATCATGATTTACTTTCCAGAAAGGAAGAAGAGATTGCAAATATACTTTCTGGATAAAACAGGAGATTGTTAATGCCTTTTGAATTGGAGTCAAGTGAAAGATATTACGCAACGTACAATGCTTTCTTAACTAGTCATGGAATGGCAATAGTAAATGATTCTTGATAAGTCTGATCATGAATCATTTATTATCATTTACTAGTTCTAAGACTCATTTATTAGTTCCAAAAACGCACTGTTCGATAAGTAATATAATCGTACATTGCCTTCTGAGAACTAGTCGTGAAATGTCAATTGCAAATGATTCTTGATAAGACTTATAGTGGTGGAATTAACTATCAAGAGAAAAGATTAAATGTGTTTTGGTTTTGGGGGGCTAGACAGGCAACTACATCCAGTGTGACTGACTTCAGAAGTCGTGAAAAGAGAGTGCAAGATTGTAAAAAGGCGTCTTAGGTTAGTGGTAACCTGCGCATGATTCCCTGGAAGGAAGCTGATAAACAAATTGTTTTTCCATGGCTTATGATAAGCAAGACTGAAAGGAAACAAATTGACGTGGAATGGAATAGAAAACATTATTTGAGTTTCAAAGGGGGATAAAGAAACACTATGAAAGGAATCTGATTACTTTTCAGAGACCAGGTTGAACTAAAGGTCTCTAAATCATGTATGAAACTCTGACCGGATTTCATAGAAGCGAACTTGAAAGTAAATTATCTCCTTGTGTAGTCGACGATTGCAGATGGCTTCAAAAACAGAGCTAGAAAGAGTGCTTTGAAAAAGACGTGTTTGAAATGAAATGTCACACTAAATGGGACACTGTAGCTGTCTTCCTTCCCTCAGTGGAGTGGGAGAATCAGCCTTTTCCCAGTGACGTGGGAGTGAACAAATCACTGTTCAAAGTCAAATATTTTCCGCTGTGTGCCCTTTTCCCTTTCATGGAAGCTTAGTCATTTCAAGAGTCAGTGTTTATTGCAGCCACTATTTTCTAGCAGGGGCATATTTTTCTTCACGGCAGTATTTTTTTCAACCGTTCACCAATTTGCTTTTCTCTGACGTTATTCATACGTTTAGATAGTTTATAATCCAGAATCTGAGCTCAGTGACATATTAGATGATTCATAGTGGTACCTGGTACTAGATATGGTTGATACAAAAATTAACGCCTCCAGATAAGTCAGCGTGTGGAATTGTGAAGCGGATTACAATACACTCTGGTTATATTCACCAATATGCCAAGAGATATGAATAACTGGGTACAGTCTGGCAATGGATTATGATGATATTATGGTAGTTCCATCAGTGCATCTCATGTAGTGCACTATAGGCACAACTTAAGGGTCTTTGCTGCGTTCCTTCGGCGCCTAGCTGCTACCTCTGTCATTCCTTCATATTCTCTTTCTTCCATCTGACTCTCCCCCTCCCCTCTTAACGATTATTTTAAAGTGCAAAGACGCTAAGAGAGCAGCTTCTCAAATGCCTTAGATAAAACTTGGGAAATTGAAATCGGCCTTTATTCAGAGTGGCGTGAGGAAGGACTTAGTCCCTTAGATAATGTAGCAGCGTTTCCTCTCTCTCCTCCTAACAGAAGCTAAACTCGCAAGTCCAACTAATCTTCTGAAAATAAAAGAAATCTTAGGAGCAATTATCTCAGCATTCACTTTAACAAAAAAAAAGATAAGGAAAGATCCCTTCAGGGTCTATGGCTTCAAGACTATCAAGTCCCCAGAGCAAATTTTTGACTTCTCTGTACCTGAAGTCCACTGAACACAGCTTAAGCTTTGAAAAGCACTGACATCAAAAGAGCCTCTAGCCTGAATTTAACGTCGTTTATGAAGATACAGTTCGACGATGCACTATTTCCAAAATGTTTAAGTAGTAGGAGGCGGCACGGGGAATCTCTCTCATGAATAGAGAGCTTAAGCGCTCAGGCATAAACGGACGCTTATTACATAAGAGAAACATTGCATAGCTGTTATGACCTTCCCTTGAAAATAGTCCGTCTCCTGGCGTTTTACCCACGATTGTAATTGTCATTATCATAGTTTTTGCTGCTTTGATGATAGTTAATCATTCCATTACCAGCATGAAATGACAAATTTATTTATTGATTTCAATGAATGAAATAAATAATAATTTTCATACTATTCCTTCGCCATTTTTCTGAAGCAGGGATGAAAATTCTGGTTCACTGCAAGCATGCCCTAATTTATTTATAAAGCTTTTGTAATACGACAGAACATTTTGATTCAACGATTAGATTCAGTTTGACCCCAGCTGTCATTGAAAGCGATGTATCCAGCGCTTATGAGCCATAGTCGCATATAATGGAAACGTAGTATTTTCATCTGTTTGCTCCCTTACATATTTGCTCGAAAAGTCGTGATTTGGCTCCGAGGATATAAAAATTCATATTGAAGAAAACTACAGGTAAATATTTGCATGAAATGAAGGAATTGCTATGTACTAAAGTGACCATACTCTTCTGGAGAAAATCCAACATTCTTATGGAAAGAGGTGTACTGATATCCAGTCTTTTTTTTTTTTTTTTTTTTACTGCAACGGTTTTTAAGTTGAGTCTCGCGGCTAATTTCCTCAAACGTTTAAACAGACTATAGAATTTAGGCCAAAAGCCAGTCACTGGGACCTATGAGGTCATTCAGCGCTGAAATGTAAATTGACAGTAAAAGGTTTGTGTAACAGGGCAAAATCCTCGCAGTTGCACTAAGAATCAAGTGTTAGGAGAGGGCGGAAAGCAAGATGAAGAAAGAGAATATGAAAAGAGGAACAGTAAGAGGAACGGAAGTGGTTGCAGCTAGGGGCCGAAGGCATGCTGCAAAGAACCTCAACTAATGCCTACAGTACACCGCATGAGGTCCACTGACGACACTACCCAAACGTTTAAAACAAGATCCTGAGAAACGCAAAATAGGGAAGATGTTAGTATGACAGAAGACGGAATCAGAATTCAGTTAGCAAATTGATGAAGTAGTTGCAAATGAAAATAACATTTCATACATTAGTGAAAGGATCTGTCTGATGACAAATTAATACTGACATACCGGGAAAAATGCAAGAACAACAGTTCCTCTTCTCTCTTTACACATTAATATGCTTTACTGAGTAAAGCAAAAGGTTTTTGTCTTGTAAACTAAGCCAACTGTACACCGGTGCGAACGAGACCTTTATATATGCCTTTTGCTCTCTCTCTCTCTCTCTCTCTCTCTCTCTCTCTCTCTCTCTCTCTCTCGCTACGTCTTCTAGGTTATCCTTTTACTTGATTTACTAATATTACTTACAACATAGCTCTCGCCCTCGTCTTTCCAGGGAAGTCACGATCAATGGGTAACTGGTTGATCAATCTTACATAACATTCCATTTCAAAGGTGGACTTATCTGCTTCTTCGGGATTTCCTTGATCATTCAATCTGTGTCTTCTCGATAGGCGGGTCATTGATCCGTCAAGGAACAAAGTCCATTAAATTGTTTGCTTTGAAGGATTTTTTTATAGCCTATCCATTCTTGGTCTCTGACAACACCCACCCACCCACACACACACACACACACACACACACACACACATACACACACACGCACACACTTTCAATGAAATTTGCATCAACAGATTCCATCACTGAAGCCTCCATAATGTGAAGTCCCGTAACAATTACAGAAACAGTTTTCAGTCATAGAATAACAATGTTATAATAACCGTATAAATCAATGTTATTTCCTCCATCACCGACACGTTTTGGAAACTGGGAATTGTCTTGCAAATCATCGAGCATTGTAAAACGTTGTCCTTCCCCGAGCTACGCTGGAAATCTCACCCGAATGTTCCAATAATACAAGTAATTTCTGACGAATATTGTTGCATTCAGTTTTATTCCCCTTTGCATTCTCGGGTTCAGACAATGCAATCAAAAGAAACATTGGAATGAAAAGATCCTGAGAGGACAACTTTATAAAAAGCTCTGCGTCGCATTTGCTTATTTGTGTTATTTTCCATTTAATCGTTTTCATCGTCAAGTAAAACATATTTGGGAAGAAAAAGGAAATAACAGTTATCGAAACCAAATAATTCCTTCGGCTATATCCACAGTCACATTTTTAATACCTGATTTCTTCTGTGTCATGTAATTGTTATTTATCGGATGAAAGCTATCAATTTATTCATCATACTTCCATTATTAATAAAAATTTAATTTCTCGTGAATCTTCTTGTAAACATAACGTTCTTTGTACCTTTAAAAGTGCAAATTAAGGTAACTTAGTTTTGCAGTAATATGGTAAGAAGAATGAACTAGTCAATTATTTAGATGATTTATTCAGACATAGCTGCTATCGAAACCTGGGCTATATCAATATTTGTTTTCCTGTAAAAGGGATGGTTGCTAATATAACTGCTATATCTTTCGGGAAAAAAAGGGCATTTCTCTGTTAAAACTTATGGTTGCTTTTCTGGTCTTTTTCACAAAGTTTGATATTTGCAGATAATTTTCACGAATATATTTCTTTCCCACGGAGCATCATGGAGTCATTCTTCAACAACCGTCCTGATGAGATAAAGTATCGAAAGTCTCAAGTCTCTTTTGCATAGCCACGAAAAATCACTTCACCCCTTTTCCTTAACAAAAATCAAAATCCCACAAATGAGCGTTTTATGGAGGAACTAACGAGAAATTAGTTATGCTTTTTTAGTCCTTTTGGTGGCTTTTTATTCCAACATTTGAAATGTTTGATCATTTTACACTAACATCTCAAAGATCGTATATTTTCTCAACGTGCGAGCAAGCTTTGTAGTTTGAAAACATTCTCAGACGAGTCGATATTTCAATAATATCCTTGTGGCTTCTGTTTGCACTGAAGTTCAGATTCTTGCTGGTTCTTATTATTATTATCATTATTAATTATTTTAATTATTTTTTATTATTATGATTATTATTATTATTATTATTATTATTTTTTTATTATTTATTATTATTATTTCAGTCTTCTGCTTATTGAGTTGATTATGGAAATTAGGCCAAAGGCCGAGCACTGGGACCTATGAGGTCATTTAGCGCTGAAACGGAAATTGACAGTACAAGGGTTGATAGGTGTAACAGGAGGAAAACCTCGCTGTAGCACTATGAAGCAATCGTTAGGAGAGGGTGGAAAGTAAGGTGGAATAAAGATAATATGAAAGGAGGTACAGTAAACGGAAAGAGAGGGGTTGCAAAGAACCTTGAGTAATGCCTACAGTGCACCGAATGAGGTGTGCTGACGGTACTACCTCCCCCCCCCCCCCCACAGGGGTCTCTATTATTATTATTATTATTATTATTATTATTATTATTATTATTGGTATTCAGAAATACTGGAATGTCATTTGCTCGTTCATAGGAAAGAGAACTATTTGACTATTACCACATGAATAAATGTATTCAAACGATAATTTTCCAGATGAAAACTGGTTATTGTAAGTGACTTTCAGAATTCACTTTGCACAGCAGAGTGACTAACTTCCAACGTATTTTACGATGTAAAGTCAGACTGTTTATGGCTTTTGGGAAGTTATGAAGGAAACTTCATAATGACTTCCAATTGATGATTCGCAGACATTAAAAGTCTTCTTAGTAGACGTTAAGAATTTAGATGACTTTTGAGATGAACGATGGGTCATAAATGACTCCGGTAAGGAGGTAGATGGAAGGCGGATTAAAAGTTATATGAAGGACTTCTGATTCCTTTTTTATTTTCTTTCTTTTCTTTTTTCTACAAATGAAATCTAAAATACACTTTTACACATTTAATATACGTATGTTTTTTTCAAAAACATACGAGGCTGAAAACTGCAACTATTTTTTTTCAAACAATATTGGATTCAATAATCATTACTGCAAGAACCAAACAGCCACAACAATGATAATACAAGAAGAAAGACAGTCTATGCAAGAGCTATAGAAGGTAAGTTCATGGGATGAATCAATTTTTTTTTTTTTTTCAGCTGGAAACGAAGTACGAATAAGGAAGCATAGGTGGGAGAGTAATTAGTCCGGCTTAGGAGATCTTAGATTATTTATGAAAATGCCCCTCAGACCAGAAGCGCGAGTTGCATCTAGCCAGCGTTACTAGACTGGTACCGGGTAATACCAAAACTGATAAAGAAAGTTACTAATGTAAAGTTCACTTTAATTGACTTATTTCATCTTCTTTTTCACGGCAAAGTTTGCGGAATTCTTTATGTTCTCTTTAATATGTTACCTGTTACTGAATGAGCTATACTCCTCATGGTCTAAGAAACCAAATCCTTTATAAAACAAAGTTCATCGTTAAATCTGAATATTCCCGATACTATTAAAATCAAAAGCTACGCCATTTTTCTCAATAAGTATATTTTTTTTTCATGATTCATAGGGGCTGCTTAGTGTAATTTGTTATATGTTTCTAATAAATTTCTGATAAATAGTTTTTTTAAATTTTATGATGTTTTGATGTTCTAATTTTATCATACAAAGAGTATTCAATAAAACAGATGTTTACATTGAAATAATGAGTTGAAGCCTATTACGCGCAGGCAACACTAATCAGCCTTCTGTAATACCTTCGACTTACAACGGTCATGTCACAAATGGATAGTATTTGTGCGATAGATTTGTTATAGTTTTGTGTTCTCTTTTAAATCTTTGATAGTACTAGAAATCATTTTGATATTAACACAATTTTTATCAGGAATCAATAATCGACTGCTCATTGTTCTTGAAAACACTTGTCGTGAAGAATCGAGTAGTCTATAAAACACGAGCTGTAGGTTCGCGCTGGAACCCGGGGCTGCTGTCTCCCCTACCCTTCCGATCCCCTACTTACTCCGCCCACTACCGGGCCGGACATACAGCTTTTCAAGAGGAGGGTGGATGTCCTCTCTCTCCTCCCGTTCCCCTACCTACGCCGCATCCAACCGGGGCTGACAAACCGGTTTGCGGGGGTGGGTGGGGTGGCTGTGTCATGTCTCCCCTACTGTCACCCGGGAAGGACAAACAACATCAGTTCCTCTCTAATTTTATCATAATAGTATTATTCTGAAAAAGTAATTACTGATAAGGTTCTGGTTATTCTCTTGTTCTTGTTCTTATGCGCTTGACGAGTCACTAAATTCTGTGCATTCCGTACTAATCTCAGACAGCTGTTTTTTGCCCAAGAGAAGGATGAACATAACTCTAGATATTTTAATAAAGATTAGTTTGACCATTCACTGTGAGAGATGCATAGTATATCTGCAATACATATTCTTGTGCCATCTACAGGACTTTGTAATTGAATCCTAATATTAATTATATACTGAAAAATAATCGTTCCCTTGATGTTGTGAGTAATACACAAACTGAATTAATTTGTCACAGAAAAAAATCCTTATCAAATTAACGTACACGACCATTGTACCTTTAACTAATATTGCTCCGAGAATTACATTTTGTTAAAAGTGGCTTATGAAAACGGAAGAAATTATGTTGACTGAACCAGGTATACATTATACATCTGTCCGCTGTATATGTACCTTTATCATCCTACCCTCCACATTAAAAAAAAATTATGAATATATCATATTTTTGTACAAGGGTTTATCGTTGGTGATCGAATCTGTCAGCTAATATACTAGTTCGGCATTTTTCTATATATTCTGTCCGGAAATAAGGTTTGCCATTTTACAAAATAAGGTAAATATGGACTTGAGAAAAGTGTATTCAAAAAAATTCTCAAATCAAAAGTCAATTAAATATATGAAAATACGTGTAGAATTAAATCCATGAGTGACCGGAAAAAAACTGGAAATAAAATGTAACAAAGCGTGTTGATATATAATTAAAGTACAGCAGATTAAAGAAAATATATGATGAGAGTTCCTCTTTTTTTCACGCTTAAAAACAAATTTGTAGTTGTGACGTATATTTGCTTGGTTGCTTTTGCTCTCTTTACGTTGGTGAGGAAACGGTGTCTTTGGCAAAGTTATGGGAGCAGATCTTCAGAAATTTGAGAGCGAGTTTTGCTAAACCGCCTCGCCTATAAAACAACTGTTTATTATTGTTTTCTTTATTGTTATTTATGGAATAATTACAACCATAATTCAGTACGTAATTTTCTTCAAAGACAAGAATTATAGTGGAGAAAGCATTATTTGTTTTTGCGTGATCATATGTGCATTACCGTGAAAGAATCCGCCATCATTAAACTCTCCAACAAATGTTGGATTAGTTTCAGATCCACTTTTATCTATAGAAATTCATCATGGTAATTAAAATGACCCGTAACAAATTGAATGCAACAGAACCGACTATTATTTTCAATAATACTTTTTTAAGACAGGTTGGTCACCTTACAATTTATCATAATTGTTTTTTTTACAACCTTGCTTGAATGGTATCTCGGTGTTGTTGTAACCAGCCTGGTGAGGATTTGGCCCCACTGCCATTTATTTCTTTGGATTCTATTATGTTCATAATTTAATTAAGAAACTCTCTAATTACCGCACTTTATTCGATGAATACTAGTTACTCCTGTGATTAGAGCACATCTTTCCAATGCAAAGTCCCACTGGAAGGGACATCCCTGAGCGAACGTAAACAATACAGATGAAAAGGATATTGTACATTAACCCCGAGGGAAGCAGTACAGCAGAATGAAATATTATGTTTGGAGTATTCACAGTAAATGTTCCATGGAAATTGACTGCGTAGTAGTGGTTCTGGTACAGACGCATAAAAGGAAAGATGAGGTTCGGTAAGGGCGAGGTCTAGGCGAGGGTCAAGTGAAAATCAGTGTCCTAAATGTTTTTATTTAGAACAAGGTTTAAATGCTTCCTAACGGGGTTAATATTACCCAGCAATTTTTTTTATTTCTTCGCTCGTTTGGCAACATAGTGAGGCACGTTGGAAAATGAAAAATTGTCAGGAAAAATGGGATTCGGAGAATGTGTCTGGTAGCCTCTTTGAAGACCGAATTCTAGCACAGAGCATTCTAGATGGATTCCGAAGAAAATATAATTTGCAGGCAGAAAATCAGAAGACTCGTGACCTCTATAATGACTTTACTCTTCGCTGTCCGATATCGATAGTAAAACTATTTTGTCGATTTAATCTCACAACCGTTTCAGAACCATTTCCCTGATTAAATCTCGGTGTACATCCTGAACGGAATCGAAAGGTTATATCAAAGGCCAATAAAAATGTTTACGTTTTTGGTTTTCTGTGAAAGAAAACTATTGAGATGGCTTAGTGTGTCCGTCCGCACTTATCCTGTCCGCCCTTAGATCTTAGAATCTACTGAGGCTAGAGGGCTGCAAATTGGTATGTTGATCATCCACCCTCCAATCATCAAACACCAAATTGCAGCCCTCTAGCCTCAGTAGTTTTTATTCTATTTAAAGTTAAAGTTAACCATGATCGTGCACAGCTACAGGGGCCAACAACACAGGCAACCACCGGGTCGTGACAGAAAGTTTCATGGGCCGTGGCTGAGAGTTCCATAATAGCATTATACACTGTACAGAAAATTCGATTGCGCTGAAGAAACTTCGGCGCATTATTTTACTTATTTATTTTCTTACACTAACGTACATGAAACCAAAAGTAATTATATTTTAAATGATCGATATATATTATACATATAATAACGCTCATTTTAAAGCGGAATATATATTCCATTGAAAATGTTGGAAAGCTTTTATGAAGATCTTTCAAAAGCGGCTCAATGCAAATGTTCCTTTTTATTGTATTGTCTGGACCGTGAATGAAACGGAGACCGAAATTGTATTCAACGATATTCGTCCGAAATTACCTGCATTATTGCAGCGCTCAGGTGAGTTTCCCAGCATCACCCGAGAGAGGACGGAATTTTTGCGTCCGAGGATTTGCAAAATAATTTCCAATTTCAGAAATGTGCCGGTGATGGAGGAACAACCATTGATTTATATGGAACTGGAGGAACGCGACACTGCCAAACATTTTCCCGTTTATTACCACGACCAAAACACGGTGAAAAACGATCCTGGGTTCATAGTTATTTTCCTGGACAGGAAAGAAAGTTGGTTTCTATTTCAACCTGTTTTAATTAACAGGAAACTGCCATTCTGCTGATCTAGAAAGGGCTTCTCAATTTTTATAATAATTGTTCCAGGTATCTGGATCTCATTTCCAGAGGATAATGTACATCAAGTTCCACTTGATGTACATTTTCCGAAGTCAAGAGCCCGTGTTGGAATCAGACTGGAATTAATAACACGCCCCAACCAACCTCAAGCGATCGATCTCTCATTGTTGTAAGGAAAAAATTATTCTTCTTGAAGCCAAACTAGACTTTTGTGGATACTGATATGCATCATATTCCTTCCTGGAAGTTTGAAATAAAACAGAACTCAGTATCTATATGCACCTCATTTATAAATGCTATGAAAGTGGGAAGGTGAACACTTTTAACACGACAGAGTGACCCTATTATCCTTTCGATGAATTTGAATATCACGCCCTCCATCTTATAGATAGAACATTCCTCAACAACATATCTTGCTTTTAAGAAGCAAGAAACGTAAATCTCGACCTTATTCCAACGAGGAATACAACTACATGTTTCGAAAATAAACATAAGAGAAATGATCAGCAAACGCCTCCCACAAAACACACCTTATAGTGCTGGTAATCTTAGACACGGAGATATGTTAATTTAATTGTACTCTACATAGGAAAATAAAGAGTTTTTCTTAGAAAATGCCCAACAATTTCGTCCTCCAATTGGACCTCTTCTTGGAGCTTTTATTAAGGAAACAGTCGTTGTAAGATCAATCATTTCGCTAACCGTCAAGAAACGACGCCGAAATCTTTGTTCGAGTGACCAATTACCTTGTATTGCCTAACTCTAAAATGAATTTCTTCTAACTGTCATGACCATAAAGCTGGTCCGCTGGTATAGTGGCTAGTATCGTGGCATGCCACTCAAATGTCGAGGGTTCGTGTCTCTTACAGGATCTTACAGCTGCAGTGGTGGGAGGTTGAAACCAACATTCTTTGGAAGCTTGAATTTCAAGTCAATGGCCCCTGTGTGATTGTTCCATGTGAATCGATTCCATCTACTGATATATATATATATAGATCTTATATATATACCTATATATATATATATATATATAGATATTATAATATCTATATATATATATATATATATAATATATATATTCACTATAATTTAGGAATTAACAGCCAAGTAGGGGTCACCCTGCCCAGCGCCACTAGTCTGGCAAAAGAGGAAACAGCGAAAATGAATGAAACTAACGTTTTTGCCTGAGTATTTTTCATTTCATAGAATGGTTCATCTGGGAGCAGGATCGTATAACTAAAATATTTCTCACAGAAAATTAGAAGCCACATTTGAAACCGGAGCTTCCCTTTGTAACTGATGAAAAAAAATCATACTTTCTTTTCATGGATGTGTATTCTATTTTATTTTTCCTTTACAGAATATACACGACAATTCTTATAATAATATTCTACGACCATTACTATTTAGTTACCCCTTTTTCCTCGCCAAAAATATGAATATGAACCCAGAGAAAGAATGAAAAATGTCTCTTGGTGACAGTAGCAAGCAGGAAAATAGTTTGAATGTTATCAAAAATTTTTATTCTAGTGTTAGAAGAGCTCTAGGTGGTGATTATGAGAGCAAAGAGGAAAGAGATATCAGTGACAAATATGGCAATACACATCTTGTTACAAAAGTAACACTGACAGGATACGACCAAAGAGTTCAACAGCACCAATAATAACAATAACTGTAATGCTAATCCCATCATTGTGTGGAGGCTGTCGAATCTTCCATTAACGAGGCTGCTCTAGGCTGCATCAAACCCAGATATTCACAAACGGTTATTACAAAATGGACTTAGAACTGCATTTGACGTGTTGCGACATGAGTGAGACGAAATAAATCGTCTTTTCCAAGCATGAGTGAAGAGTTGCAACACCGCAACGCCCACATGCGAAATACAAGAGCTCATTTGGATTTACTTATATCCTCCGAAAATCTCTAATGTTGTTTACAACATTAGTGTAGATCTGATATCCACGACTGGCAGATATCTGATGAATAGCTGCGGTGCACTGGTGTATGCAGGCAAGTATCTTTGCTCGAATTCTGAGATGAATGACGTTCGAAGAAACATCAGATTTTGAAATGACCGCTGACATAACGGAAACCCTGTGATGCTGAGATGCTCCAGATTAGGATTATGATGGGTTATTGATACCCTGCGATTGAGTATATGAGCTGGCATAGCAAATTTGTTCCACGTTCAACTGCTCTCGACGGCCACCGACTTAAAAGGAAGACCATTAATGTTTGTACGTTTTATTGTTTTGTTCAAAGATACTGGAGGTATATATATATATATATAATATATATATATATATATATATATATATATATATATAATATACATATATATATATATATATATATATATATATATATATATATATATATATATATATATTAAAGAAGAAAGTAAATGTGTCGGTGAATTGTGATGTATCAGCTTTCTTGGCTTGGAGACAGAAAGAACCTAGCGACAGCCTTCCTCGAAGAAGGAATTGTTCAGTATGCATTTGTGAGGCCGATGCCTGTACAGCCAGTTGCTATGGGGCTTTAAGGTGTGGCTGATAACTATGTGCGTTTGTGCATGTAATGATGGGTGCAATCGCCTGATACTTAGTGAGAAAAGCCACATGTTCCTGAGGCAAGGTAAAAGACGGTTCGGAGGTCACGAAGTGTTGGAAGAAACCCATCAAAGAGGTATGGCACATTTAAAAGACTTAGGAACAGTTGCCTTTGAAAAGAGAGAAGTGTGATTTGTACACATTTATTTAACATTAATTAATTAATTGTGTGATGGGAAAGATAATGGTTATGTCTCTTTGTTTCAGATGGGTCCCATATCATTATTCTAGAGACAGGATTCTCTAAAGACTTGACTATTGAAATGTAGTGGTTGACAATTTGGAAGTTTGGGGTGATTACTTAGTCTAATTTGGGAGAATAAAATAACAATTTACAGTTCTTTTTGTGGGTCAGACTTAGTTCTCAATATGACATTTTTTAGTCACTTTGTTCCATTTTATGTTCATCTAGTTTGGGAAATAAATAGCATATTTTTGTATTTACGTGAATTCATTAGCCTAGTTTGATATTGCTTGCAGAGAGAGACGGCCAGCTACTGAAAGGTAAGAGTTGCCACTTGTTTAGTTTTGATTAGTGGGTTATAGTTTGGTGGCAGTATCTAAAAAGCTTTTATACATTTTATAGGCTGTAGGTACGCTAACAAAGAGACTGGTGGCTAGTTAGACATATTTTTTGGGAGAAAAAGAGTTATAACTATGACACAGGCAACTCGGGGCTTGCTTTGCTAATTCAAGGGTTTTGTGTTCGGGGCGGTGGCTCTTCTCTCTCTCTCTCTCTCTCTCTCTCTCTCTCTCTCTCTCTCTCTGCATCTCAGATAGTCTAGCTACTTAGTGATTCGTGAAAACTGGTGTTCGGAGGTTATGGGGGATCCAAGTTTAATTTTTGGTGTATTAAAGTGTTTACTGTTTACTGGGTGTGGTGAATAAGTTGCACACACTTGCAATGCGTATATAGGTTTAGGTTCCGGTCATATGAAGATGTGATTGTAATTTCATTGTTTGCTTTTTTCCCTTTTTTTGTTCTCTTTTTGTTGGTTATGAATTTGCGTAAAGCGTATTTTTGTTTTGATGTCTCTCGAGATTCGATGGACATTGGGGAGATTTTGTAATGACATGAGCGAGGGTTTTTTTGGTTATTGTGAGTTATGCCCTAGAGAGAGAGAGAGAGAGAGAGAGAGAGAGAAAGAGGTGAGTGTTTGAGTGAGTAAGAGAGAGAGCGAGGTTGGTTGCCAGGCGCTTGGGGGAGTGTGTGAGAAGGAGAGAGGTGGTTTGCTGAGTGAAGCGCTTTTGTTTTTTTTATCTTCTCACTGTTTTTTTTTTTTTTTTTTTTTTGTGTTATTGGTGTGACCTTGTACTGCAAACAACTGTTTGTGGGATGATTTACTGGGCGCGGTGCAAGTTTTTTTTTTTTTTTTCATCTTTGTATTAATTTTTCTGGATTGGGTTTTGTGCGTATTTAAATATATTAATGTTATTGAGGTTGGGAAATGTCATAAAACACAAAAGCTTTCGTAAAGATAGGAAATTGGCAGACGCAAAGGTTACTACAACTCTGCTTCATCACATCACGAATGTTAGTGCGTGTGTAAGTCCATTTAGGAGAATTGTAGATGGAGCACTTTTGCAACCAGTACAAACCTTTATTGAAGGTGTGAATAATTATTTAAGCACAAAAAACATAACGGATGGTGTAGATGCATTAGAGAGGCGAAAGCTTTGTTAGATTTCAATAAGGGTGATTTCACCCATTGTTGCAGTTTTCAATTAGCAAAATGTCGTACCTGGGCTGATTTGCAAGCATTTTTAAAAGCAGCTTTGTCATGGTAAGCACTTCATAGCAAAGAATTACGAGTTAAAGGAGAGGAAAACGCATCTTCGAGAAGTTCTGCAGCACGGAGGCTTTCACGCGTGTGTTGGAGGCGCCTGTTCTCATGATGGCTCTAGAATCAGCAGGAGTGTTGTGGAACTTGAAAGGCGGTGACGTGACGTGAGGAACACCGCGATTTCTGATACAATACTTCGTCAAGATTCTTCTAAGAAGTTCCGGTAATCTCGGGAGTCTGTGACGTTCGCTGGTAAGCCACGCCCCCAGGTTGCTGTATAAATACAACTGACAAAGTAGGAGGGAGCAGATCATCAGTGAGAGTCACAGATCAGATCAGTAAGAGACCAGCAGAGATCATCAGATCATCAGAGAGAGATAAGAGAAGAAGGAACAGACGAAGGATCAGAGAGAAAAAGGCGCTCGAGAGTTTGGTCGAATTCTGGTCAAGTCGTCGCCAGGAGTGGACGACCAAGTTATTTCGACGTTGAGCAAACCTTCAGAGAAGAAATGTTCTACAAGAGGTTTCAAGGAGTTCCTGACTTTCGAGTATCAAGAATAGTAATTGTTTTCTGCAGTACGGAGTCAAGAAGACGACTAAAGTTCCACCGTTCTCCCTTGTGAAGCCAACGCTTCGAGTCACAAAACTGGCCAGCAAGTTTCATTACCTCACTGTTCCCCCAGTTCACGCCTTGTAAGATTTTACTTGTGGTATGTAAATAGGAGAAACCATTCTGCATTTATCTTTGTTGGTAAGCTTGTAAATAAACCTTTGTTCTGCTAGTGTTTCTTTCTATATTTGTATCCCCAGTTTCAACTGTTGGTGTTGAATTCTTTTTGTTTATCATTATATCAAACTTGGAGCGGACCTCTCTCTCGGTTCGTAACAAGTTTAAGGCTCAAAGGAACACAGAGATATGGTGAGGGACCTCAGGGCGCTATATAAGATACGGAAAGGTACAAATAGCCTCGTAGAACATAGTTCAAAACTTTTTTACTCAGCGGCAGAAGGTGTAGGAAAATTGAAAACATCTAAATGGGTTACAGGAGGTAGTGTCTCACTTGACAATTTACATAAACTGATCCATTTTTCGATGCTCTTGCACAATGTACCGGATGCAATAGTGAATAGTTTTGATGAAAAGATTGAACCTACATCAGATGAAGAATTAATTTATGCCCAAATTGAGAAACATATGCCTAAATGTCCCACTGTAGAGAGTACATTTTTTAATGGGACAGGCCCAAGAAAGAGGGTGCCAAGAGACACAGAATTTTCTTCTCCCCGTTTGTGTGCAAAAGTTGAATATAACAAAAGATCGATCGATCAAAGGCAACAGCAGTTGCGCTGTTTCAATTGTGATAAACCAGGGCACCCAAAGAAAATGTGTAGAGTTAAATACTGTGGAATGTGTAAGAGTGCGGATCACTATTGGCAATCTTGTCCGTCTCAGAGTTCTGGAAGTTATAATGTGAGGACTTCCCAGGCAGGTCATTCCAGAGGGCAAAGGGATCAACAAAATTTTTGGAAGGCCGATCAACAAAAAGGGTACAGGTGATTAGTATGTGCCATTGTGGTCTCGTGGGGGACGCCCCAGAGCCCAGGCCTATAGTTTACGCAACAGTGGAGGACGTTGATATCCCAGTATTTATTGATACTGGCGCTAGCATGAACTTGATGGATCATAATTTGTATCAATCTATGTTCTCCTATTACCCTTTGAAACCCTCAATGGAGACAGTGTGTGATGTGCAAGCCCGTAGATTAAATACCCTGGGTTGTGTTCAAATACAGTTTACTCTCGGTGACAGAGTATTAATAGAACCATTTTTGGTAACGAAAGGGATTGCATTGGGCAACAGACTTTTGCTGGGTCATCCTGCATGTAGGAGACACAAGATTTAGATCCATGCGGATGTTAATGGGATAACAGTCAGAATACCAGGTGTTTTTCTTCCTTATGAGGACGTGATTAGAACTGAGGATATGGATATTACTGAAAAAGGGGATGTGTTTGGTGATGCTAATGGTGATGATACTGGGGTTATGGGGAGTGGTAATATTAAAACCCACACTGGTGATATGGGAAATAATTGCGGGGATGCTATGCAGCATATTGGAGTTCACGGTGGAAACAATTTTGGTGAATGTGACAATGATATTATGGGTGGTGATACTGGTACTAGTATTGATGTTATTTCTGATACTAACAATGGGGTGGATGTAATGAGAACTAAGGGTGGTGATGTTTATGGGATTGTGGAAAGGGGAGGTACTAACCACAAATATAAAGGTGTTTTATCGGAAGATATTGTGTTAATGCCCAGTTCAAAGACTATGGTAACAGTCAAATTGAGGGAAGTGAAAAAATCTACGGATGCGTGTGTTATTGAAAATAGCAAGAAGCTAAGAGGGGTTATGAGCACTGCATCAGTGAACACTGTATCCAAGAATGGGGTTAAATGGGTAGAATTATTAAAATGTAATGATACAATTAGGAAATACCAAAGGAATACATATATATTGGATCTCCAAGATTGGAGTTGTGATAGTGGTTCAGTGGCTATCGTAGAGGGGAAACCTGAGTTTTCAGAGGCAGAAATGCAGTCAAGGAAACGAATATTTAGAGAACATTTAGCTAATGTGGATTATAGTGAGCACGTTGAAGCGATAAGCGAGCTCTTGGCAGAATTTGAGAATACGGTAGCTTTACAAGGTGATAAATTGGGGTTGACTAATGTCTTAGAGCATAAGGTAAATTTGGAGAGTGGCACAAAACCCATTTATATTCCTGCATACTGCATGCCTTTCAAAATCAGAGAACAGGTAAAGAAAGAGGTCAATAGATGGAAGGAAGAAGGAATCATTAGACCTAGTGTGTCTCCATACAACTTTCCCTTGTTAGCAGTGCCTAAGAAGGATGGTTCTGTCCGTGTATGCGTCGATTTTAGACGTTTAAATGAAAAGACAATCCCTGACCGCTATCCAGTTGCATGTATGCCAGATCTTTTTGTTGAAATCGGGGGACATAATATTTATAGCTCAATTGATTTGGCGCAGGGTTTTTGCAGGTCCTTCTTAGTGAAAGTAGCAAGGAATATACAGCTTTTTCGGTGCCCAGAGGACACTATGAATTTACGCGAATGCCGTTTGGTTTATCAGGCAGTCTGATGACTTTTACCAGGTTGGTAAATACAGTTTTGCACGGATTATGGGGTAAAAATGTTTTTGTTTATATGGATGATATTTTAGTAGCAACGGACACGATCGCGCAGCACCTGGAAGTGCTTACAGAAGTAATTAGGAGGCTTAGATTAGCGGGGTTGGAAATTAAGCTAGCTAAGTGTTTGTTCTTGAGAAAGCAAATCACATATCTAGGCCATGTCATATCTAAGGAAGGGGTTAGAGTAAATGACGATAAAGTCAAAGCAATAGCGAATTTTTGCACTCCAAGATCAAAGAAAGATATTAAGTCATTCCTGGGTATCGCCAGTTTCTTCAGGAGGTTTGTGAAAGGGTTCTCTAATATAGCAACTCCCCTAACTGATGTCTTGCCGGAAGACATTCAATTTCAATGGAAGGAACCCCAGTCGGAGAGTTTTCAAAACCTTAAGAACACGTTAATGAATCCCCCTGTTTTGAAGATTCCAGATTTTAGCAAACCTTTCACATTAGTGACCGATGCCAGCCAGGAGGGTATAGGTGCTTGCCTTATGCAAAAGTTTGATGGGAAATTTCATCCCATAGCCTTTTATAGGAGGGAGTTCAGGACAAAGGGCAACAATGAGAGATCAATGGTTATCATAGATAAAGAAGCCTTTGCAATAGTGTCGAGCTTGGTTCATTTTAAAATGTTACTGATGGGAAATAAAGTAGAAGTCGTTACAGACCACAAGCCATTATTAGATCTTTTTAACCCTTAAACGCCGAAGCGGTAAAAAAAAAAATGTCTCCCGTGTGCCGGAGACGTTTCAGAGTGAGCGCGGGAGCGGAAAAAATATTTTTTTCAAAAAATCATAGCGCGCTTAGTTTTGAAGATTAAGAGTTCATTTTTGGCTCCTTTTTTTGTCATTGCCTGAAGTTTAGTATGCAACCATCAGAAATAAAAAATATTATCATTATCATATATAAATAATGCGATATATGATAGCGCAAAAACGAAATTTCATATATAATTGTATTCAAATCGCGCTGTGCGCAAAACGGTTGAAGGTAACAAGTTACTTTTTTTTTCGTTGTAATGTACACTAAATTGCAATCATTTTGGTATATAACAAATTGTAAAACGATAAAAGCAACACAGAGAAAATATTATCACAAAATAATGCATGAATTCGTAACGCGCAGACGTAAACACATATTTTTTTTCAAAAATTCACCATAAATCTAAATATTGTCCTAGAGACTTCCAATTTCTTTCAAAATGAATAAAAATGATTGAATATTACTATACTGTAATAATATTAGCTTACAAATGCAGTTTTCGACCATATCTGACGAGTTAAAGTTGACCATATGTCAAATTTTTTTATATATATATGTTTTTATATGCAATTATTTCGGAAATAAGAAAAGCTACAACTTTCAAATATTTTTCGTTTTATTCTACATAAAATTGCGCACATTTTCATATATAAAACTCTATGAAATGCCTAATATGAAACGGAGCAAATATTCCGAGAATGGGACTTACGCATTTCGGAGATTTGTGGCGGAGAATCCGCGCGCGGAGGGAAGGAAAGTTTTTTTTAAAAATTCACCATAAATTTAAATATTGTGCTAGAGACTTCGAATTTGTTTCACGATGAAGATAAATGACTGAATATTACTAGAATGTAAGAGTTTTATCTTACAATTGCGTTTTTCGACCATTTCGGTAGAGTCAAATTTGACCGAACGTGGTTTTTTTTCTATTTATCGTGATTTATATGCAAATATTTCGAAAATGAGAAAAGCTACAACCTTCAACTATTTTTTGTTGTATTATACATGAAATTGCGCACATTTTCATATATAAAACGTTATGTAACGGCTAATTTAAAATGGTGCAAACATTACCACAATCGCACGTATGATTTTTTCGGAAGAGTTACCGCGCGGACGTAAAGAAAATGTTATTTTTTTCATAAATTCACCATAAATCGAAATATTGTGCTAGAGACTTCCAATTTGTTGCAAAATGAAGGTAAATGCTTGAATATTACTAGAATATAAGCGTTTTAGCTTACAATTGCGTTTTTCGACCATTTCGGTAGAGTCAAAATTGACCGAAGGTTGAAAATTTGTCACTTATCATTTTTTATATGAAAATATTTCAAAATTGATAAAAGCTACAACCATGGGTTGTTTTTAGTTGTATTGTGCATGAAATTGCGCACATTTTCATATATAAAACTTTATGTAACGGCTAATTTAAAATGGTGCAAACATTACCACAATCGCATGTATGATTATTTTCGGAAGAGTTACCGCGCGGACGTAAGGAAAAAGTTTTTTCATAAATTCACCATAAATCGAAATATTGTGCTAGAGACTTCCAATTAGTTGCAAAATTAAGTTAAATGATTGAATATTACTAAAATATAAGAGTTTTAGCTTACAATTGCGTTTTTCGACCATTTCGGTAGAGTCAAAGTTTACCGAAGGTTGAAATTTTGGCACTTATCGTTATTTATATGAAAATATCTCAAAACTGATAAAAGCTACAATCATGAGTATTTTTTTGTTGTATTCTACACAAAAATGCGCAAATTTTCATATATAATAGTCTATGTAACGGCTAATTTAAAATGGTAAAAAAATTATGTCAAAGTGACGAAATAATTTCCGAGATGTGTCACAGATACTTTTTAGTGCGGCAAGAAAGAAATTCGCGCTTGCGCGCCTGCGTAACGATTGTAAACAAAACAACACCTTGATCCGTGAACCCCCAGCATCCCCCAAGGCGCGTGATTCAAGAGTTTTCGGCTGGTAGGCCTAAAAGTATTTTTCCGCGAATTTTTAAAAAAACTTTTGTATGTCGACGTAAAATACGTCCAGTCGGCACCCGAGACACAAAAAATGTCGACGTAAAATACGTCCAGTCGGCGTTTAAGGGTTAATAAACCCAATTTGTCGCCTAAAAGAGCTCGATGGTTTCTAACTATCAGAGATTTTGATGCAAAGCTCAAATATATAGAAGGCAAATTAAATGTAGTTGCGGATGCCCTTAGTAGAGGTTTTCATGACACTGAAGGATTTCAAGTTGCTCAAGTCACTAGTGAGTCTATACAATGGGATATGGCTCTCATAGAGCAAAGGCAAGCTGAAGACGAGATTCTGGCAGACGCAAAAGCGTTTATTAGAGGGGAATTAGTCAGGAAACATTATAAGTTGTCTTTTTCGGGTTTGGAGTTACAAGGTAATCTATTGGTTAGGAAAATTAAATATGAATTGAGAACCAGTGAAAGTAAAGGAGATATGACACAGATCGTAATTCCGAAAGTCCTAATTCCAGTGGTTTTGGATATAGTACATTGCAGGTTCGGTAGTCCACACTTGGGGATAGAAAAAACGTATAATGAGGTTCGTGCTAAATACATTTGGAAAAACATGGGGAACAATGTGGAAAATTTTGTGAAAAACTGTACAGTATGCAATGCATGCAAACCTGCAAGGATAACTTCATGCAAATTAGGATCATATCCTATAACAAGTAGACCTTTTCAGAGAATACATATGGATATCCTGGAAAATTTTTGTGAGTTTAGCTATGCGAATAAGTACTTGTTAGTAATAATAGATGAACTTACAAGGAAAGTAGAAATTTTTCCACTTAAGCATAAAACGGCTGAAGAAGTAGCTGTGGCATTTTTCAATGTTGTCATTTGCAGACACGGCTCACCCGATGTTTTATTGACCGACAATGGCAGAGAATTTGTGAACAAAACTTTGGAATGTTTAGCGGAAGTCATGGGGATACGAAAAGTAACAATTATTGTATACAGACCTGAGGCTAATGGGTTGTGTGAACGAGCGAACAGGAAAGTGCTCGAGGCTCTCAGGAAGACTGTAGGTGGTAATGATAAGAATTGGGACAGATATATTGATGTTGTTAGACATAGTATTAACATTATGGTTAGTGATTCCATTAAAATGTCTCCATTTGAAGCTTTGTTTGGTTGCCCAGCACCAGGGACATTTGATTTGCTAACTATGCCTCATCATAGGGAGAATACAATCAAGGCATTGATATCTACAACGAGAGACATGTTTGTCTCAGCCACTCAGCCATAACCTTGAAGCCGCAACCAGAGAGATGGTAAAGAAAAGTATTAGTAAAACATCTGGTCCCAAGATCAATGTCGGAGACAAGGTATTTTTAAAAATCAACGTGAGAAACGAGCTGAACTACAAATTAGGCCCGAAATTTGAAGGTCCTTTTAGAGTCATTGAGGAAAAAATTGGAAACAGATTTGTAGTCTTAGAGGAAAAAACAGGTCGGTCGAAATTAACACATATATCAAAATTGAAAAGAATTGGTTGTGGTGATTGATATATTGTCACGCAATTGCATTTTTTTTTGTCTGGTTTTTGCGAATTGGTGGTGAAGTGTTTTTAATGTTTTTTTTTTTTCTCTACCATTTCTTCTACTTTTTTTCTTATTATGTGCAAACTGCGGCATTTTGGCGTGAGATTCAGAGGTCAATCTTTTACGTAGAAAGCTGGTTTGAAAATATGGCGAATTTCTGTTATAGCTGAGAAACGTGATGATAAACATGTGATAGTTCCTGTTTGTATGGGGTTTTGGAACTGAATTTTTGTGGGGTTTTTTTGTGGCTATAATCTTTAGTGGTGGATTTTTTTTTTTTTTTGTGGTTATGAATTTTGGTGGTGATCTGTGGTTTTATGAGTCAAAGAGGGGGTATTGTGGTTCCTTTTGGTATTGTGGTCTTGGGCTGGGGGGGGGGGGGGGGGGGGTGGGGGGGGGGGGGGGGGGGGGGGGGACAGTTGGCATTACTGCATTGTGGTTTTATGACTCCCTATGGAGGTATTGTATTTTTATATTCACCATTTGGAGGTATATAATTGTTGAATTGCGGTTTTCTGTGGTTTATATCCCGAATAGGTGGTAATGTGGTTTTATATACATGGGGTACTATCATAGGGGAGTTATGTTTTTAAGGGCAATGTTTTTTAGGCGCCTTTGGTGATATCCTAGAGATAATGTTGTGAAATATGGTTATATTTCTGAGGTTGCAAGTCTGATTAGACAAATCTATAGTGTGATTCGAGCACATGAGGTGTTCACAGGTGGATTTTTGCTGATAATGCTGTGATGAGTCCGGCTGCTGATTTTTTTCCTTTCATAGTTTATTACTCGGAGATTTGCACTATTTTCAGAGATGATTATGACATTCCATGGAGATGTATGAAAGGGGTTGTTTCCGGTTGATGAGATATGTTGCAAATTCCGCAATGATACATACTGCATTTATGGGGAAAAACGTTGGATTTTGTATATGTTTTTTTTTCTCTGTGTATGTTCTGTAATGACAAAAGTTCACTTATTATTGTTACTATTATAAAGTTCACTTATTATTGTTACTATTATTTTTTTTTCTTTTCGTACGAGAGATGTCATAATTGGGGTTAAGCTTTATATAGCATTTCTATTTTAGATAGGAGATATAATTCATCAGGGTATATTAGTTACATAGAAGGGGTGTTCGGCATTATATTTCATGGAGGTTAATTATATAAACAGTAAAAGGGTTTTGCTGTTAGAATTTGTGGGTTATTTTTTTGATAGTGTGTTTGTCAGATATAGGAATTCTTGTGAGGATTCAGTGGCTAAAGATTATATTTTGTTTAGTGAGGAATTTTTAATATTTGACTAGTAGATTGAGTATATTAATTAATGACAGATTTGTGTGGTAAAGCAAGACTTTAGTTATTCTATGATCATGTAGACTTTTTAAATACGGACACACGATGACTTTAGAGAATTCCCAACTTCACGTGATGGTGACGATGGAAACAGCTTGGTTCTACAATACCAGAGGTCGAGTCAAGTCTACACACGATTGGCGATGCTATGGATTGCCTTTGCAACAGATGAGATGTCAATGGTATATCATCTCAGGATATGTTCTAGGATAAATCAGGAGTCTACAATCTTCTACGAGGCGGGTGCGAGTCGCGCTTGCTTGGAAGTCACGGGATATTTCCTTGACAATGGAGTGGTGACCACGTTTCCTTCAGTAGAAAACGTCGAATCTATAGTTTCACGACGAGGGGGTCTTGGATACACTTACGAGGGTCGCAGACACTGAATAATGCTGCGTGCTGAGTTGTTTCGAGATGGTTTACGTGCTTAGCCAACGTCTACAAATATTCGTCGAGTTCCGCCTATGTTAATAGACGGATGAATTCTTCTTCAACGAACGCTACACAATTCCAGTGACTGTGGTTATGCTAGCAGTCATACTGATCACAATTTGTGCGTTAAGAGTTCTTAAACTTCTGTGCATCCGGCGAGGCACAAGGGTTCCAGCAACGGAGGTAGCCCTAAATCATGTTGCAAATTAAAACATTGTGCATTAGTTGCTGATGTGGTGTGTGACAGGACTGCACAAAAGACATAGGTGGCCGAGCCATAGTAAAGAAGAAAGTAAATGTGTCGGTGAATTGTGATGTTTCAGCTTTCTTGGCTTGGGGACAGAAAGACCCTAGTGACAGCCTTTCTCGAAGAAGGAATTATTGATTATGCATTTGTGAGGCCGATGTCTGTACAGCCAGTTGCTATGGGGCTTTAAGGTGTGGCTGATAACTATGTGCGTTTGTGTGTGTAATGATGGGTGCAATAGCCTGATACTTAGTGAGAAAATCCACACGTTCCTGAGGCAAGGTAAAAGACGGTTCGGAGGTCACGAAGTGTTGGAAGAAACCCATCAAAGAGGTATGGCACATTTAAAAGACTTAGGAACATTTGCCTTTGAAAAGAGAGAAGTGTGATGTGTACACATTTATTTAACATTAATTAATTAATTTTGTGATGGGAAATGTAATGGTTGTGTCTCTTTGTTTCAGATGGGTCCCATATCATTATTCTAGAGACAGGATTCTCTAAAGACTTGACTGTCGAAATGTAGTGGTTGTCAATTTGGAAGTTTGGGGTGATTACTTAGTCTAATTTGGGAGAATAAAATGATAATTTACAGTTCTTTTTGTGGGTTAGACTTAGTTCTCAATATGACATTTTTTAGTCACTTTGTTCCATTTTATGTTCATCTAGTTTGGGAAATAAATAGGATATTTTTGTATTTGCGTGAATTCATTAGCCCAGTTTGATATTGCTTGCAGAGAGAGCCAGCTACTGAAAGGTAAGAGTGTCACTTGTTTAGTTTTGATTAGTGGTATATATATATATATATATATATATATATATATATATATATATATATATATATAATATTTATATATATTGACGAACTATCGCTAAAGCATGGGATATTTCATGTAGTCATAAAGCTGGAGGGAGGAATGAGAGGAGTTGACCAAGCGCTTTCGTCTATTTTTCACACCTCCTCAGGGTCAAGTGATACAAAAATTCATTATTTGTTACAATGACACCTCTGTGGTAACAAAACATAAACATAAAAACTATCGCACTACTATTTAAAAACTGTCTAAAAATGTTGTTTATAAGTAAGTTCATCCAGTTTGTACATCCCGGGGCTGCTGTTGATCAAATCTGCACGATTTCTCTTTATTATGCATGATTCGACAATATTTCGTTTTGTGATATCTTTACAGAACATGATCTCTTTCGCTTCTTTCCAGTTCATAGTGTGGTTGCACTCATTCATATGTTGAAACAAATAATTGCATTATTCCCTGTTCTGACATTATATTTGTTGTTTTATGTTATTTATGTCAGAACGGGGAATAATGCAAGCAGTTGAGGGCGGATAGAAAAAGTGAGGACGGACAGACAAAGCCGTCGCGATAGTTTTCTTTTAACGGAAAAAAAAAGTTACTAGTAGAATTTTTCATTTATATTTTACCAGTGTTTCCTTATTACCATTGAATCCAAAAGAACTGATGCGGGTTTTCGGGTCTGCATCAACTTTTCTTAGTAAATCATTAAGTGACGCTGGCAGTAAAAACAAGTTTACCTTTATTTTTGTTCACCATTCAGTTGGCACCGAACAAAGATTTTAATTTTTTTTTCTTTTTCACAAAATTCAGGCTGTAATAAAAAATAATGATAGCTATCGTGTATCTGGGTTTGTTTGTTTGGTGTTTTTACATTGCATGGAACCAGTGGTTATTCAGCAACGGGACCAACGGCTTACGTGACTTCCGAACCACGTCGAGAAGAACTTCTATCACCAGAAATACACAGTTCTCACACCTCAGTGGAATGCCTGAGAATCGAACTCGCGACCACTAAGGTGGCAGGCAAAGACCATACCGATCACGCCACTAAGGGGTTGTGTGTGTCTTGGTGGGCATTTTGATTAAGTTAGTCCTTTAAGCGCAGTGCCTACAGCTTTATCTTTGTTTGCTCTTCAAGAACTAACCCAATTGGGGTTAGTGCTCTGTCAGTGGCTTTCACATGGTGCACTGTAAGCATTCCTAAAAGGGTGTTTGAAGTTTCCCTTCGAGCCACAAGATCCATCCACTTCTTAGCCATTTATTTCACTTCCATTCCTGCTTCCTTTCTTCCATCTTTCTGAACAGCCCATCTAACCGTAATTTCTTAATATCTTTATTTTCTAGTTCGCTTTTATCATGCTTCCAAGCGCTACTCTTTTCTTTTCGTTAGCGCTGAATTGAAATGTGGAAAAACCAAGTTTCACAATTATTTCTTCCTTTATCTAGGGACTACTGAAGACTGGAAAATAACTTCAATTGTAAAGACACACTTCTCCTTTCATACGATATTGGACTCAGGGAATTTATCAATTTGTCGACGCGAATATTTTCCATCACTCAGTCTATTCTGTCGGTAATGTTAAAGAATTGAATTGAATATAGAGTTTAGGCTAAAGACCAAGCACTGGGAGTACTGAGGTCATTCAGAGCTGAAACGGAAATTGACAGTAAAATCTTGTTTCAAAGGTATAACAGGAAGAAAACCTCGCCATTGCACTATGACTCAATTGTTATGAGAGGATGGAAAGGAAGATGGAAGAAAGATAATATGAACGGAGGCACAGTAAGTAAGCCTACAGTGCACCTCATAAGGTACACTGACGGCACTAACCCCTACGAGAGTAATGTGAAAAGAACCCTTTAGAATTCCTGAAGTATGGTATCAAACCTTTCCCGAGACCATTAATAGAAAATGGATTTCAGCCATTCTTAATTCGCAAGAGCCCATTCCAAACAAATAAGTGAATCTGCAGTGCTAAGAACATTTTTTGAAGATTCTCTGATTCTCGGTCATTACCTCCCTTTGTGTTTTTCAGTCATTTTATTCTATTAATATATATATATATATATAATATATATATATATATATATATATATATCTGTGTGTGTGTGTGTATTTATTCTTATTATCAGCAATATTTTAACCATATTTCACTTGATTCCCCATAGTCTGAAAATGGTTGTGAGCGTAATCGCACTGATCACACTGTTCATGGTAATTATCCAACTATAGCACGGTTTTTTTTTTTTTTTTTTTTTTTTTGCGAAATTCAGGTTTTTTTATTTATAGTGAAATTCAGGAGTGAAAGATATTTATGCGTATAATATACAGGATATAAGTATTACTGATATTTTTTCTAAAGCTTTCTGCTCACACGAAACACGCAACCCTACTGAGAAACTTTATTCAATCTAAATGATTTGGACGCTCATATATGAATTTTACTTCACTAGACTTCATCGAAGTTAGCTTAAGGTACCTTTACACGAAAGAAAAAAATAGACGCCGTTAAAGCTTAAAATAGGTTAAAATTATAGCAAAAAGGTTAATGACAGTTAGAACTGCAAATTATTTCTAGAACGGCGATTAGGAGTAGTTAGCAAGCAGGGGACGGCTGGGCAACAAAATGAAATTCGTTTAGGGGAAGAAAAAAGTTCCATGGAGGAAGTAAAACGCCGTAAATGACTTTCGGGGAAGTCGTTAAAGTAAATGAATTTTAGAGGTGGAGCTCGAGGTTAACTGCATTTCGAAGGAGGGTGGAATAGCTTTATTTGCAAATGAATGCAAATTTTTATGCTTTCGAAAGGGTTCGGAGATTAATAATTCCAATCAGGAAATTTTACCGTAAAGAGTAAGAAATGTTTTGAGCATGGGCGTTAGACTTTGAATGACACTGCAGTTTGTCTATTAAAAGTATCAAGGCCTATTTCCAGAATAAACTGAGTATTTATACAGAGTCGCTGAGAGGCATGATTGAATGTCAATAGCATTCCCCGAAAGAGGAGCCTTTAGATAAATTTGAAAAAAATGAGAGAGAGAAAACTAAATTTCTGGCAAATACATGGAGCGGAAAGCTATAATTTCAGTTTGGGTTTTTTCCAGAGTAAAATGAAATCGTACCCTTCAGCGCAAAGAGGATACTCTAACTTTTCTACATTTTTATTTATTTGTTGCGTGGTGGGGGTTTTATATTCAGGGAATCTCGTTGACGTTTCTTTCTGAATTGATACTCATGAACTTCTTTTTACCTTACGGTAATGGGATTTTTTTTTAGGAGAAAAGGGAACAGAATAGGAGTGACAAATTGAATCAGTGGGTAAGTAAGAATTTATGATAATTATGAACTACTTTTTGTAAAATATTTTCAGCCAAAGCTCTTTAGCACAGTATAGTAACCAACTTTTCTTTTAGTTTTTGTGGGTGTGGAGACCATCGGGTAAAATATTTTGATTGAAGGATAGGCATTAAGTCTCGTTTCCACCAAATGACTTCTTAAACAGCATAATCAAATACAAAAATTTCTGAGGTCCTAGATTTCCGAGTGGGGAACTGCTGCAGTGCATCATAGTGAAGTATTTCATCACTTTAATTGCCAGACCGGCCACTGACATCATTCAACGTTAGTGCAGCTCACCAAAGGTCTTAGGTGTTTCAGGATTGCATATCAGGTCTACCAACCATTCTTTCCAGCATTCCCACTTGCCACAGAAGTAGTATAATGCATTGTGGAATCATGAAAAGCCAGTAATTTGGTACTGTTTCTGGAACACCGCGCAGACCAGGAAACCTGATTCACCTTTTAATATAATTCAAGCCTGATCTTGTTGAATGTGGCAACACCACTCTATGTAAGCAATTGAAAGCTCACTGCAACCAAGGGGCAATATTTCAACACGACTGTAAGGCGACACTAATAGAATTATTAGAAAGCACAGAAATCGTGCATAGAGAAGCCCAGTTCAATAGATTGCAAAAAGCAGAAGCTGTGATTATAAATCAACAACAGCCCACTTTAAATATCCATAGAAAAACGGACTTCATCCTCCCTCGCGCAAGGAAACCACAAGACATCCGTGAGAATCTGATGGGAGACACAAGCGACAGACCAACCCTGGACACACCTACCAACTACGAAGCAAATCGAGACTGTCAGCCAGAGACCGGACTCACACCGTTGCCTATACCTTTGGATGCAAGCCTCGGCATAGGGCGCATCCTAGAGAGTGCCAGGAATGCCCATGCTGCCGCCCAGATGGCCGGCGAGAGAATGAGACCTGCTGACCAATAGAAATTCAGCACCCACTGATGTCATGTTTGAAATTCAAACGTCCGCTTGCTGTAATAAAAACCGCGCATGTCGATCTATAATCCAGTCCTGATGAAGCCACCAAGAGAGATGGAGAAACGATACGTCGACTAGAAGAAAAAAATAAATGGAAAGAATTCCAAATGATTTTTCCTTATTCCTAAGAAGCTTGACTTCAATAGAAATTGCATATATGTCCACATAGGAGATAAATATATATATATATATATATATATATATATATATATATATATATATATATATATATATATATATATTATATATATATATATATATTTCTACAGGGCAGGGCAGGGTATAAGATTTATTTTGGAAAATCTGGAGGCTCTACTTTAAATATTTTGGAATCGACAACTGACTAAGGAGGCCCACCTCATGCGAACTGAAATAAAAGTATGCATCCTTAGCAAACTATCACAAAATACTTTCAAAAAGATTGGAGGAAAAAATGACATGTCCACTTGAAAACAGAGAAATAACAAAATTACAGGAGCTCTCACTAGCTCCGTGGTACTTTATCGCTACTGAATGTTAGTACAATATCAAGAACAAATGTACCACTAGGTTGCAAACATAACACTAAATCTAGTGAGTAAACATGGTGCAGAAATCGACGACAGAACTCTTAAACATAACACATAAGGTAGAACGCTATAAGCAACGATTGCTCCCACTGAGATCTCGGGTATCTTGTCCCAAAGAATGGCACTGGCAGTAATATGTTGCGTGGCACTGTTGAGCTACTGTAGACAGCACACAACGGGTAAGGCTACATGAATCTGCAAAGCAGGTAACGTTGTAACACGGGATAATAACAAGTAAACTTAAGTAACTGATCAATGCTTAAACGGAAAATGGAAAATATGATAATCATCAAATTATTGAAAGAATGCCAAATGACTCGATTACTGTAAGTATGACCAATAAAAGATCTTAAGAACACTCACAATAAACTAAAAGATGTCAAAAATCACTGAGGTCTCTGAAGGAGATAGGATAATAGGTTCATGGGGATTGAAGAACAGGTGGAACAAGGAACGCGTGCAAGGAAAGGTGGGTGAGGGGTGACAACCAACTTCCTATTCACACTACCTGAGTCTGTGGACTAACCAGAATTGCAGAGGAAGGGCTTCGTCACTTGCAGTTTTTCAACCAGAAATAAAACATGGCAGCGCTCCGGATTTCATCGCAGGCAATGCTCAGGTAACTTTAAGATGACAGCTTCAAGGGGGTGTCAGGATCGGACATCAAGCAAAGTCCTGTTCCCAGACGGCATAGCAGAAGTGCAAACTAGCTGGTAGGATCTTTGCCAAGACAGCAGTAAGACATAGTGCCAGGTAAGTAGGCTAGGGCAGATGGCGATTTGAGAGGGCATGCCGGCCTGTATATATACCCAGTTCGGGCATCAATGGAAGTCCTGTTTTTTTCAATTGTCAAAATAGGTGTGACATCTCTCATTACTTTGGTCTCATTGTTAATCGCAATGGGTAACTGAAAAGGTTATTGGAAAGCCGGCAGGAAAAGGAATGGAGGAGAGAGTACAGAGAGGTGCTAGTTAGGTTTGAGAGGATTTACATTCATGGGCGGAGATGCAGGTGCAGGGCACCACGAAAACCAGGTTGCAGGTGCCAGGGCAGGTCATGTAGACCACACATGTGATGGTGTGAAACTTAATGAGTTATAGGGGCCTGATCCCTCCAAATGACTTTCATGAAATTTGACTGAGAATTTCCCATCTTCTCGAGGAGGTAAGTCATTATGAGCTCAACGCCACTGTCTTAATTGGATTCGGAGCAGCGATGGTGTGATATTTGGAAAATGAACGTGACGGGTGTTTGACAGGCAATAAATTAAAAATGACATGGCACTAGATGACATTTCTGCAGGTGGCTAATGGCCTGTTCTGTTTTCATACTCGGGAAATCGTTAAGGAGAAAGGGGAATGAACATAAGAGTCAAAAAATATAAAAAGTCAAACCAACACTTTTGCTTTACGCTACGTTTCCGTTCTAACTCAAGAAACTTTCCAAATCAATTCCTCCATTTCTCAAAAGGATGTTTGTCACAATATACATACATATATATATATAATATATATATATAGATAGATTATATATATATATATATATATCTCTTTATATATATATATATAAATATATATATACATCAGTTCTTTTTTCTTTGCCATAAATTCGATTCAGCGGAAGCCCGATATCACGTCAATGGCCTTTTAACTTGATCAATAAGACTACATACATTTATAAACCCTGGAGTGAAGAAAATAATGAAAACTTTTTCGTGCTGTGCTTTTAGAAAAATATGTTAAAAACAAATGTCCCTTGGGAAAATTTCACATGATTCAGAAATGACATGAAAATTGGCATCAGTTATTTTAGCATTTTCCAGCCACAAAATATAAACCTGATTCCAAAGCCATATTCCAAAATGTGGTACATATTTTTACAACGCTCTCCGAATTGAACTGAATCATTACGTGGATAGCCGGTGGAACTGCATGGTATACCGCTAATCTTATTTGGATTATTTTTCTTTTTCTCTCTTACAAAAAGCATTTACTTGATAACGAGAACCACGGAATAGGAAAACATGACACCATAATGCATATAAATTTATTAAGCGTCGCTGAGCATTGATAAAGCTGTCCTCTCGAGTTTACCAATTCAATTGCTATTTGTATTGCATTGTCTGAACTCGTGAATGCAAGGGAGAATAAAATTTTATTCAGCGCTATTCTTCTGGAATTACCTGTATTATCGAAGCACTCAGGTGAATTCCCAACGGTCCCGAGGAGGACAGATTTTGCTATTCCTGTGGATTTGCAATATAATTTTTCTCTTTCTAAAATGTGTCAGAGATAGATTCGATAAAACTGATTTACCCGATTATAATAATATTGTTATTCTCTGTCGGAACTGCTCGTGCAATTATTATTGGAATTAAAATCACGTCCTTAGTGACAGAAAGTGAGAAAGTGGTGATGCGCATATGATTGTTTCTTTTTTCGCGTGTACGGGTCAACAGGACTAAGGCTGTCAAAAACGAGCCCTATTCTGCAACATTATTTTGTTAAAGAAATTCAGTCTTCGAGGTTTGGTAAACGCCTCTTGAAAAGTTTTAATTTGAATGATTCAGAAAAAGACGAAGTAGGTAGAGAATTTCACATCGGAAAGTGAATTGTTTGAAAGATTATATTATTAAACGACTTGACACTTGAGTTGGTGACTCTGTGGGACCCGGCGTGAACAACGTGAACAGGAAAGAAAAGGAAGCATATGAACAAAGTAATATTTGTAAAGCAAGCATAGAGAGGTGATTTTAGACAGAACTGAAGCGACTCCAACTTGGATCTGATGACAATAACAACCGCACGAGTCGTTACGATAGAAAATAACAATAATATTAGAACTGGTTAATTCAATTGCATTTCATATCTCTGACACATTTTAGAAAGCAAAAATTAATGATACATTCATATTCTACTGTAACATAAATACATATGAGAAAAGTCTGCCCAGACATATAAGCTCAATCTGCCATACAAGGACATATAAATTCTACAAAACACTAAAGAACCAAGTTACAGAAGAAGCAGATAGACATTTCATAGAATGCACGAACCCTATTAGAAGCTGTCTTGGAGAGGCTCATAATGTGGTCCTTCTAAATCATGCTCAATTTTATATCGAATGCCAAAATTCTGATAGACTGGAGGGACTCAGTGTCTAAATTTTCAAATGCCGTTGCAAATCGTTAGGAATAAGACAAACACGGAGTGAATTGATGTTTGGAATATTTAAGCAACCCAGAGTTTGTCTGCTATACCATCTAGATCCAGGTTATCAGAACGATACAAGTTTTGCTAGGCTAAAATTGAGCCTCTGAAGAGGATCGAAATGGAAAAGGGATGTTCTGTGACGATTAGAATCACCTGCTTATGAAAATAAGAAGTAGCCTAGACAACAAATCTTTAAAGAACAACATTCGAAGCAGGGAAATACAGTCCTGTCTTTTATAACAGAAAAAGATGAGTCAGACACGAAACGTGAAATTCATCTACAGATTACTGGATTATTGCTAAATAAGACCTTAAGCCTGACTTATATCTAATGCTTTGAAATATCAAGAGTAGTGACCTACTATGGGTTTCACAGACAGTGCAAGCACGTTTTTTGGCAATAACTCTGTAATAAATACTCGTATCAGTACGACTTTGCTACAGTGTATTACACCCAGTGCCGTAATCTATAAGAGTATTATGAATCACTAATTGTAAAGAATAAAGACACTTGTCCTTGTACAAAGAGGCAAAAACTCGATTAGCCAGAAATGGATTCGAACACAACAGTAAAGAGCTCGCCTACCCTCCCCCCACCTCCACCGCCACCCCCCTCCGTCTTCCTTCCCTCACCTTCCCTTCTCTCTCTCTCTTTGAAAGTTGCTTCAGTTTAAACTTTTGTATTTTTTCTATCTATATATCTATCTATCTGTCTATCTATCTAATAATATAGATTGTTGTATATATCTAACGAAGTCTGTTGTTAGCTGCCAGTTGACTGATTTATTTATGCATCGATCCGCTCATTTCTCTCTCTCTCTCTCTCTCTCTCTCTCTCTCTCTCTCTCTCTCTGTGGTAGTGGTACCTACCGTAAATGGTTATTAGAGTGAGAGATATCTGTGTGAATGGTGGAGTAGTAAAACAATAGACACTATGATTTATGGTAAAGCGACTGTTAAACTTGTGGTTGGTTACCTTCTTCGTAATCCACATTTGGGCTCAGGTTATCATCAATATAGTACTTGTATTACGAAGGTAATACAAGTACTATATTGGTTGCAGAAATGCGTGTCACGCAACTTTTCAACTTTTTTAGCCATGAAAAAGCCGCTAATTGCCCTCAGATTGGTTTGAATAGTTAACTGGTTATAGTTACTCTGTGTTACAAATAAAAATTGTCTTTCTACCGGATATTCATTAGAGTTAAAACCTTGATTATACCGACGCATATACATTTTTACGTCATGAATGTTTATTTTGGGTATATATATGCATATATATACATATATACATATGTATATACTAAACATAATATTATAATATATATTTATATTATACAATATGGTATATATACATAAGATATATATATATACATACATAATAATAAAATAGATATATATCTATATATATACATATATAATATTATATATATAGATATATAATATATATATAGATATATATGTATGTATGTATACATACATACCGACTGGATCGTTACATATATACAACAGTCTAAATTATTAGATAGAGAGATGGATAGATAGATAAATAGAATAAAATACAAAATAAAGTTTAACTGAAGCAACTTTTAGAGAGAGAGAGAGAGAAGGGAAGGTGAGGGAAGAAAGACGGAGGGGGGTGGCGGTGGAGGTGGGGGGAGAGGGTAGGCGGAGCTCTTTTCTGTTGTGTTCGAATCCATTTCTGGATAATCGAGTTTTTGCCTCTTTGTACAGGGACAAGTGTCTTTATTCTTTACAATTAGTGATTCATGATACTCTTATAAATTACGGCACTGGGTGTAATACACTATAGCAAAATCTCGTACTGATACGAGAGTTCATGACAGAGTTATTGCCAAAAAACGTGCTTGCACTGTCTGTGAAACCCATAGTAAGTCTTTAAGTTCCTGAGAGAAAATGGCCAGATGCAAGTAAAGTAGATTAGATTTCTCGTTGATCTTACTCTACAGAAGACGCACTAACGACAGGCTGTGAGATTCTACGTGTGACAGAAGATGAACAGGTATGAGCTTCATAGACTAACTATAGCGGATGGTTAGACAGATGAGAATGGCTACCCTTCTTTAGCTGAGAGAGCGCTTATTAAAGAGGCCAGACCTTTGAAACTGGCAAAAAACTACAGCTTATTATTAGGACTAAAGCATCTAAAACTCACTGAAAAGCAGATAAGGACAATAACCAGGTCATAGGCTGCTCCCATCTTCAGACATTTCCAAACATTACATTATGAGTCCTTTGGGAAGAGCTGAAGCTGAATTGTGTATCCTATTTACAAAGCCCCCCTTGGCCGTCAAGTTAGGGATGTGCCCAAGTATCGTATCGGTATCGGTGGTATCGGCTAGTTTTTGTGGAATCGGTATCGGTGAATTTTTGCCCGATACCAGCCGATACTTTTGTCATTAGTATACGAATTTAAAATCCTTCTAGGCTTCCTAAATTGTATATATATATATATATATATATATATATATATATATATATATATATATATATATATATATATATATATATTAACAATATCCACCAAACAAGAAACTTTCATAACCTAAATAAATAGTCTGGTAACTGTTTCTAGCCAACATATAAATTAACAATCAGAATAAAAGTATAGGCTATATTAGTGATTTCAGATTCCTCGTCACCCCATGAACTCGAGTAAGCACTCCGTACCTAAATTGTTAAGTCTTCTAATGGTAGCCATAATATAAGCCAAAATGTCTCCAGGTAATAAAAGGGTGTTCTTCTACAGGTAGATTTATATGGCCTTTCAACTTTTGAACCTTTAATATACAATAACCGGAGAACAATATATATTCTCTTAAATAACAGAAATATGGAGGTAACAGGTACCAGGTATCGGTATCGGCTTTAAAAGTTGGTATCGGTATCGGTATTTGCCAAAATACCGATACCGATCAGTGCATTCCTAATTTTGAGTAGTTTCAGTATGTCTGGTTGTCGAGAATATCCTTAATCATCTTCAACAGTTGTGATAGTGGAATGAAATGAAATATAAATGCGATTTAGACATAAAGCCAAGCACTGGGACCCATAGGGTCATTCAGGGCTATGATGAATGGAAATGCAAATGATATAAATAATGAGGTCATAATAGACACTATAAAGGTCAATGTTAAAAAGGGTAAAATCGAAGAGATTTAGTTTCTAATGGAATTAAAACTTCCATAAATAAGATAAAAAAAGGCATATCTATATGAAATTCTATGATATTTTCATAAAAACCACAAGCCTTTACAAAACTCAAAATAGAGCCAACAACAATGTTGTCTCCTAAACTTTCAGTCATGGTTTGACCATCTAGATGGTACATCCGCCTCTCATTAGCATACCCAACTGTTTCAGTCATTTTTTTTTTATTTTACTAAAATTAATTGTAAATTCAGTGCGAATCTCTTAGAAGTTTACCTCCAATATCCCTTCCAGTTTTACTTAATTTCCGAAAACACAAGAATCTTGAATTTCCACATTTAAAGTAATTCACCTTTTCAGACGAGAAGGATGACCTTGTGGTTTAAGGCAATCAATGACCGGGAAGTGATACGCTTGTGAAATAATAACAGTCTTTTCAGTACTCTTACTTGAAAGATAATATCTGCATTCACTTTTTGGCGAATTTTATCAGTGATTTGATGATCCTGATACCCGAAATTAGGTTTATGTCATAGTCAAATAGGCAAAAAAAATCAGGAAATAAAAGGTACTTTACTACCAAATATCATGAAAGTTCAGTGTAAGAAAAGGGGGCGAATTAAGAAATAAGTAAAATAATGGGATAACAAATGAAAACAATAAACACCAAAGTAATGGTGAAGCTCATAATGAGTGGAGGATAAAAAGGTTAATAATAATAATAGAATGCCTGAAAATATATGGGGCAGAGGAAAACACCATCAGCTTCCTCAAAAATACAATGCGCAACTGGAATACAATACTTACAAGCTCTGGAATAAGACTAGCAGAGGTTAATATCAGGAGAGGGATCTTCCAGGGCGACTCACTGTCCCCACTACTCTTCGTAATAGCCATGATTCCCATGACAAAAGTACTACAGAAGATGAATGCCGGGTACCAACTCAAGAAAAGAGGCAGCAGAATCAACCATCTGATGTTCATGGACGACATCAAGCTGTATGGTAAGAGCATCAAGGAAATAGATACCCTAATCCAGACTGTAAGGATTGTATCTGGGGACATCAGGATGGAGTTTGGAATAGAAAAATGCGCCTTAGTCAACATACAAAAAGGCAAAGTCACGAGAACTGAAGGGATAAAGCTACCAGATAGGAGCAACATCAAACACATAGATGAGACTGGATACAAATACCTGGGAATAATGAAAGGAGGGGATATAAAACACCAAGAGATGAAGGACACGATCAGGAAAGAAAATATGCAGAGACTCAAGGCGATACTCAAGTCAAAACTCAACGCTGGAAATATGATAAAAGCCATAAACACATGGGCAGTGCCAGTAATCAGATACAACGCAGGAATAGTGGAATGGACGAAGGCAGAACTCCGCACCATAGATCAGAAAACCAGAAAACATATGACAATACACAAAGCACTACACCCAAGATCAAATACGGACAGACTATACATAATACGAAAGGAAGGAGGGAGAGGACTACTAAGTATAGAGGACTGCGTCAACATCGAGAACAGAGCACTGGTGCAATATCTGAAAACCAGTGAAGACGAGTGGCTAAAGAGTGCATGGGAAGAAGGACTAATAAAACTAGACGAAGGCCCAGAAATATACAGAGACAGGAGAATGACTAACAGAACAGAGGATTGGCACAACAAACCAATGCACGGACAATACATGAGACAGACTAAAGAACTAGCCAGCGATGACACATGGCAATGGCTACAGAGGGGAGAGCTAAAGAAGGAAACTGAAGGAATGATAACTGCGGCACAAGATCAGGCCCTAAGAACCAGATATGTTCAAAGAACGATAGACGGAAATAACATCTCTCCCATATGTAGGAAGTGCAATACGAAAAATGAAACCATAAACCACATAGCAAGCGAATGCCCGGCACTTGCACAGAACCAGTACAAAAAGAGGCATGATTCAGTGGTAAAAGCCCTCCTCTGGAGCCTGTGCAAGAAACATCAGCTACCTTGCAGTAATAAGTGGTACGAGCACCAACCTGAGGGAGTGATAGAAAACGATCAAGCAAAGATCCTCTGGGACTATGATATCAGAACGGATAGGGTGATACGTGCAAACAGACCAGACGTGACGTTGATTGACAAAGTCAAGAAGAAAGTATAATTCATTGATGTCGCAATACCATGGGACACCAGAGTTGAAGAGAAAGAGAGGGAAAAAATGGATAAGTATCAAGATCTGAAAATAGAACTCATGCAGAAGAGTGTGATCCTAGAAACGGCGCACATAGTAAGAAAAGTGATGGACTCCTAAGGAGGCAGGATGCAACCCGGAACCCTACACTATAAATACCACCCAGTCGAATTGGAGGACTGTGATAGAGCAAAAAAAAAAAAGAAAAAATAATAATAATAATAATAATTCTTTGGTGAAGCTCATAATGAGTGGAGACAAAGGGTGATAATAATAATAATAATAATAATAATAATAATAATAATAATAATAATAATAATAATAATAATTCGTATGCAGTATTGAGGTATTGAGAGCAATCCATTCGTTGGTCCAGAATTTTTTTTTTCTTGGGAGAGGGGGGCGTTACAAACGGGACTTGCCTTGGAATTTAAGTTAAAGTTAACCCATCATGGTCATGTTGGGCTGTGTGTTTCGAAGCTTATTCTCAAAACTGTTGAACGTATTCTCTTTACGTCCGGGAAGAATAAGATTATTAAAATAACTTCGTCGAGGTTAAAAAGATATTTAATAAAAATTAAAATGTTTCATTCGTATCGAACAGGCATAAGTAAATGATTGTCTCGAATAAATTACTCCAATCAAGACTATCAGTATTAACAGCGATATAAATGATGATGAATTGTGGTGCTCATTGCTTAATGAGTCTCGTTATCAATGTAGCATTAAAATAACGAGATGGACTCTAGATAAATCGCGTTATTTGGCACGGCAGTGAATCCCTTGCACCTTCAAACTAATGCATACACGTGTGCGCGCGTGCGCGCGAAGCAGTTCATTTTGATACACGACTTTTCCGTACAAAATTTCTCTCTTGTACTTGTACTGGCAAAGGCTGACAGGTGAGGTGGAATTCATAGTTTTAATGGGATTATTAAAACTTGAATTATGATGTTGATCTTTTATCACAAAAATGCTTCATTGCACTCAGGCAACCTTTTCAACCTGAAAAAGGAGATTACATATAAATATATATATATATATATATATATATATATATATATTATATATATTATATATATATATATATATATATATATATATATATATATACAACAGACTTAAAAATGCCTATGATATACTTTCGCATATGCGCCGGAAAGCAACATCACTGATATTGAAAATTAGTAAGAGAAATTGAGAACCATTAAAATGGAAAACTTTAAACCAAATAGAGGGGAAATGAGCGTCCATCGTTGTTCATAGCTATGACGTTTCTGCTAATAACACGTCTACATGTGAAAATGTTAAGTTGTTTTCATTCTAGAAGAGAAACGACAACATGATGTTTTGCAGCTTTGCCAAAGTTTAGAAGTTTGGACGAAACTTTTGCGTGGTTGATGGCATTTCAGGAGGACTGGAACTTTGTTTCTTTGTTTGTTTGTATGGTGTTTTTACGTTGCATGAAACCAGTGGTTATTCAGAAACGGGACCAGCAGCTTTACGTGACTTCCGAACCACGACGAGAGTGAACTTCCATCACCAGAAATACACATCTCTAACCCTTCAGTGTAATGCCCGAGAGTCGAACTCGCGGGCCACCGAGGTGGCAGGCCAAGGCCATACCGATCACGCCACTGAGGCGCTCTAAGAGGTCTGGGATTAACCGGTCGCTGTCCTGCTGCTGGAGATTGATTTTTCTACCTTGACGAAACTGTCTATGACCACTTGTTATTTTCGTGAATTTTATCTTTCAGCATTTTTCCTTTTCTACGACTGAACCGGAAGAGGTTCTGTGACATTCTTTGACAGCTTCTTACTTTGTTTTCAAATTTTAATGAAGAGATATAGGTAACATGATTAAAGATCATTTTCAAGACCGAAGAACCAGTGAATAACGTTTTATATATATATATATATATATATATATATATATATATATATATATATATATATATATATATATATAAATCTAGTATGCGTAAAAGGAAAATTACATCGAACGAACAATTTAAACATGATACAGATAACTGATAAAACAAAAAATATTTTCTTGAAAGGAACAAGATGAAGATTTTAATGAAGAAAAGGGTAGATTAATATTGAAACAGGGCCAAGAAATTCCCGCGTCCGTTTTGAGGACCGAACAAAAGAAAGGAAGAAAACCTCCTTTTGTTTCCCGAGTTCCTTTGAGGTATTGTAATGAGCAGCTTGAATTAAGAAGGTCAGGAATCAGGTCTTTAGGAAATGACGGTCATATGAGAGCAGATGGTGTAAAATGGGCGAAAGTCGTTCAAATATGCGAAAAAAACACTAAATAGTTCAAAATGCAATCTGTCGACTAGGATTAACTCTAACGCCTTTTTTTTTTTTACTAACACTGCAAGGATGTATAACACTTGTGTGTTATACATCCTTGCTTCTTTTATTGAGATGTTCTTGGAGTCAGCATGGAACATTCGACTAGATTTAAAATCCACAAAAACTTGTCGCTGGAAAGGTTTGTGCTTCTAAAAACGCTTTCGTTCATTAACGTCTCTTCACTGGTATGTTTTTGAGTGGATTTCCTATTTGATAAAGTTTGTTTGTTTGTTTGTATGGTGTTTTTACGTTGCATGGAACCGGTGGTTATTCAGCAACGGGACCAACGGCTTTACGTGATTTCCGAACCACGTCGGGAGTGAACTTCTATCACCAGAAATACACATCTCTGACTCCTCAATGGAATGCCCGAAAATCTAACTCGTGGCCACCGAGGTGGCAGGCAAAGACTATACCAACCACGCCACTGAGGCGCTTATTTGATAAAGTGCATAGGTTGCAGTAGCATTTCTTCAACAACTGAAATTCTTAAAACAGTTGTACTGATTTTAACAGTAAAAGGCGAGGCCATTTGGAATATATAAAAATTTTGCCTACTCGTTGAATATTTGTGTCAAACAAATGAAGTATATGTTCATAGAAGTTTATAGAAAGGAGAGTGACTAGTTTAGCTTCAAAATTAGGGATAAGACAGAGGTGTGTCATGTCTAAATTGCTGATTGATATTTTTTCAGATGGCGTAATGCAAGAACTCAGACAAAGATTAGAAAATATAGACGCAAAGTTTTGGGATAAAAAGATGCATTATACACGATGGTACATGGTTTATAAATTGTTGGTATTTGTTGATACGAGATGGTGAGGAGAAAATGCACAGACTACTAAAAAGAGTAGAAAGGTGTTTGCGAGGCGTAAAAATGAGGGTAAATGTGAGCAAGAACAGGGTTACGAGCATATATAGGAAACGGAAAGGCGGAGCAATGGAAGAATGGGAGCACATATTGAACTGGTATTTGGGAATAAATGTTTTGAATGATGTGAGGCTGATAAAAGAGGCGAGTCATAGAATACATGAAGGAAAGTCTCAAAAGACGTATGCAAGATATTAGAGGGAAGGTCTGACTGTCCGTGGAATCCAAAGTTTGAATATCTGAAGGAAAAGAGCCACCCATCCTCTACGGAAGTGAGGTGGTGATGAGTGAAAATGTAAGAAAACAAGTAAAAAGGAGCCGAATTTTTTCGGTGCAATCGAGTTTTCTGTACAGCGTATAATGCTGTATGAAAACCTCAGCTATGGCTTATGAAACTCTCAGCCGCAGGCTGGTGGTGGCCTGTATTGTTGGTACTTATAGCGGTGCCAAATGCACGATCATGACTAACTTTAACCTTGAATAAAATAAGAACTGCTGAGGCTAGAGGGCTGCAATTTGGTGTGCTTGATGATTGGAGGGTGGATAATCAACATACCAATATGCAGCCCTCTAACAAAAGTTTTTTAAGATCTGAGTGCGGAAATAAATAGTGCGGACGGAGAGACAAATAGCCATTCGTTAGTTTTCTTTTTACAGAAAACTAAAACGCGAGAGCAGCAGAGAACAGTTTGTGCGTTATATGTATCATATGTATCACAGGAAAAATGCAAAGAGCGAGCAATGTGGAGGTCAAATAGGAATGGTTAAAGAGTAAGCACAGATGAAATGATGGATAAGAGTTTTGTAAAGGTTCAGGCTCGTAGAAAGAATACAGAATGACAGATTTGCGAAGAAGCGTACATTTTGGAATAGTTATGAGGATGGAGGAGAGGAAGACATGCATATGACTGGATAACTTGCTTGAAGGAGGTACTGGAAGCAAGAGAGTGTAAGGAAGATAAATTTGAATTGTTCATTGTGTATAAGAGGTGTCGATGTGCTGATGATGGGCCTACCATGAATGGGCACGAAGAGGCCAATAGTATCAGAAGTCTTCTATAAAGCAAGTTTTCCCACAATTCAGCAGTTTTAATATCAACGTGCTGTAAACGTTGTCTCTTCTTGTCCTAGGGGCCATCCCTTGTTAGGGGAAAGTTCTTAATGGAGAAAGTCTACAAATATACATATCAGCAAATCTCTCTCTCTCTCTCTCTCTCCAGGAAATGTTTATGGGTTTGAGATCATCCTTTTTTTATCTTCCTTCCATCTTTCTCCCGTACCCCTTGTTTGATTGAAATTGGAGAATAGTAGGAGAAAAAAAATCTCGATCATTCCAAAAAAGACATCCATTAAAGAAAAAAACGAAAATATGAATCTTTACGTGGCTGTTGATTCGCCCTTATCATTGCTTTTGCCATGGGAGCGAAACGCGAGAGGGAAGTATCGCCTAATTGCTTATTCTGGCCTGTTGAATCTTAATTAGTTATGAAACTGCCTTTGAACTTTTAGCCATGTGTGAAATGCTGCGGCGTACATGCAGTTCTGAATAATTGAAGGATAGAGAATAATAGATAAAAGAAAAATAAAGCTTATTTCTGTGAATGCAATAATGACATGGCCGTCTGTAGTGCTAAACTGGAATTGCTTTCGTGGAGCTGTGCATCTGACGTTATTATAGACGTTTCCTTTATTGAGGCTTTTCTGTCTGGAAAGGGAGATTTTGTTTAGTTTTAAATTGAAAATGAATTTTTCATTCTCTTTCGCCAGATGTCTGGAACTTTTTCGCCGCATTTAGAGATTTTTAGTCTTCTTTACTTTAAAATTGTTATTTCCTCTTTCTTTGAAGTGGGATTTGTTTCTCTCTCTCTCTCTCTCTCTCTCTCTCTCTCTCTCTCTCTCTCTCTCTCCTTTGACTTGGGAAATACTTTTCTTCTTATTCGGCACAAAGGGATTGGATTGAAAGGAAGACTTTCTTGAAAGAAAAAGGTTTTATTCTAAGGATGTTTCTGAAGTGCGACTGGTTGTGAAGGGTACATTATATACACCACTATGAAATGTAGTCACTGGCTCAAGGCTTTCATTGAAGGTTAACTTCGCTATTAAAGGGAATTGGGGCGATCGAGTCTTGTGGATCCCGAACAAAAACGATTATCTATACGTACATCTTTCTTTCATGTTTTTATTGCTGTGACACCATTTCAAAGGAATATAAGACATCCTTTTGAACACTGAGATCTTCCCATATGTTTGTTTTTCAGTTCCACTGGGATTGCGTAAGATGGCCGGCATGTTGTCCATTTCTTTGTGGATCTCTCTGTTATTTTATTACTCTTTAAACATAATGATTACGCGTTTTAATTCAGTCGTTGTTATATATTGCTTAATTATCTTGAAGTACGGCACATATCAGTCTAATTTTGATAGGTCATTGTTATTCATCATTCTCTCTCTCTCTCTCTCTCTCTCTCTCTCTCTCTCTCTCTCTGTCTTGTTAGGTTGGTATCTCACAATTTGCTTCCCGGCTACAACCTAGTTCCTAAGGATCTGACCCCACTACCGAGTTTCCCCCGTTCGAGAATTGCTCCCAGTTCCTCCTGAGGAATCTTTCCTACATAGTGACCACCAAGGTTTTTCGGGGTTCGTTATCTAGGAGTGATATTTCTTGGAGATCGTTATCTCTATTATATTTACAGTATTTTGTTTACGAATTTACGGAAATCCCCAACGGTCTTGTACTAACGCAAAGGCGGATACATACCCGTGAGGGTCACTATCTGATGACAGGAACTACCTCCACTTCAGCCTACCATAGTCTGTTTAGTTCCATTTTTAGATCTTATATATCTTTATATTTCACTGTCTTTTCCTAGCATTTGCCCTTGACTCCTATCTCCCATGCAGTGGCTATATACGTCAGAGATACTTTCTTGGCTTCTCCAGGTACCAGGATGAGGTCCTGTCGTTGAGCCTGCATCCCATGGTCAGTACTTATTTAATGGTCCTGGAGTGCATTGCCTTATTATTATTATTATTATTATTATTATTATTATTATTATTATTATTATTATTATTATTATTATTATTATATAGGAGAAACAAATCCACACTTGTGTATAAGTACATATATTTAAAGATAAATCTGTGCAGAGAGCTTTCGGGAATCTGTTCGATTCTCCGTTTCAAAAGTTCGATTCCCGAATCGGGAATCTGTTCGATTCTCCTTTTCAAAAGTTCGATTCCCAAAAGTACTCTTTAAATGTATGTACATATACATAACTGGATTGCTCCTCCGTTTCAAGACTCATGCTACTACTACTAATATTATTATTATTATTATTATTATTATTATTATTATTATTATTATTATTATTATTATTATTCTTTGAGAAAAAATATCTTATAAATATGAAGAACGTTCAGTAGTTGACGTCATGAAACTGTA
>NC_087216.1:29262058-29277058 GCF_015104395.2 Macrobrachium nipponense | reverse complement strand
ATATATATATATATATATATATATATATATATATATATATATATATATATATATATATATATATATGTATGTATATTTATATGATATATATATATATATATTTATTATATATATATATATATATATATTTATATATATACATATATATATATATATATATATATATATATATATATATATATATATATATATATCTCAGAAAATCACCATAACGTGACTGGAAAATCTTCAAGTAATCAAAGTCCACAATTATGTAAAATGTGTATTAAAAATACAAAAAAAACGGGAGCTTTCGTCTACTTGATCAGTAGACCTCATCAGCCGTACTGATTTTTCCTTTTTCAAAAATTATATACAAAAAAGTTACGAAGGACAGGCAGGACTCTGGAAACGTCTCCAAGGGAGATAACCACCAAAACAAACTCTCTTAATTATGTTATTCCCTCGTTCAAATGTCTGGCCAAAAAGACGAGCCGATCGTCGTGGTTTGAACTACTCCTCTGTGTGTTTCGGCTGTTCCCTCGTCCAAAACTTCTGCATCGGCACCTGCAATGGGGGTTCTTCCTTCCAATGCCTTGTGGGCAGGAGAATGTGTATTTTTAATACACTTTCTCACCTTTCTCACCAGACGCCAGGTAGGCCTCCAGGCCTGTCAGTCGTCCTGCTTCAGGAACAGTCTCCATTCTTGGCGATCATCATAGAGCCTCATCTCATCAACTTCCCGCAAAACTAGAGCCTCTCCTCTCTACTCCTCTCTCTATGTTTTGTAGCCATCTCATTTTTGGTCTTCCTACCGGTCTCCTTCCTTCCGGTGTCCATTCCAAAAACCTTATAGGATATCGCTCCTCCTCCATTCTTTTGGTGTGTCCAAACCATCTAAGCTGTCCTCTCTCCACAAAATCTAGTATCCCCTCCACTCCCAGTTCTCTTCTAATGTCTTCATTTCGTAGCCTATCTAGTCTTGTTACACCTTTTATGAGTCTTAGGGCTTTCATTTCAGCTGCTTGAAGTTGGCTTCTAGTTCTTGATGTTAATGTCCATGATTCATGGCCATAAGTCAATATTGGTCTTAAAATAGAGAGGTATATTATGGTTTTCACTTTGCGAGGTATATTTCTGTCTTTCATTAGTGGGTAGAGCAGATACAGGTTGTTACTGAATTTCTGTATTCGGGTAGTTGTTTCCAGTTTTGAATCGTTTTGGTCACTAAACTCTACTCCTAAGTATTTGAAATTTCTACACTGTTTCAAATGTCTGAGCCTTCTAATTCTACATCTACGTTACTTGGTGTTCGTGATAAGTGCATGATCTCTGTCTTATTCTTGTTGATCCGCATTCCATTAGCTGTTAAGATCGCGTTCCAGTTGTTGACGTTTTCTTGGAGAGATTCTGCGCTGAGGGCTATCATTGCATGGTCATCTGCATACATAATCGGTTTGATGGTCATATCTGCAGCTTCATCCTCACCTAGTTCCCTCATACATTTATCTAAGAACAATATAAAAAGAAGTGGCGAAAGGACGCTGCCCTGTCTTACTCCTGATTTTATTTCAAACCAGTCTTCATTCTCTTGATTTGTTTTTACTCTGGATCTGATGTTTTGATAGGTGTTATAAATTGCTCTTATAAGTTTCTCAGGGATTCCATAGTAAGGGTCTTTTAGGGCATCCCATATTTTCATTCTTGGTACTCTATCAAAAGCCTTTTCTAGATCTATAAAAGCAATATATCTATCCCTGTCCCATTCCCAGCTCTTCTCAAATATCATCTTGAGAGAAAATCATATCAGTTGTCCCTCTTTCCTGGTCGAAAACCGTTTTGCCATTCACCCAGCTTTGGTTCAACATATCCTCTCAATCTAGTTTCAAGTATTCTTTCATATACTTTAAAAGCATGTGACATTAGGGATATTCCTCTATAATTGCTGCAATTTGTCTTGTCACCTTTCTTATAGATTGGGCATATTAGATCTCTTCTCCAGTCTTCAGGTGGCATTTGCCCATTCCAGAGTATGTCGATTAGCTCTAGTAGCCAGATGACTCCATCCTCCCCCATGTTTTTAAGGAGCTCTGCAGGTATTGTATCCACTCCAGGGGCCTTACCATTTCTCATCCTCTTGAGTGCATTTTTTAACTCCAGTGTTGTTATGTCAGGTTCTGCATCCCCAACCACATCAAATTCTACATGCTCTTCAAGGTCATTGTTTCCGTTGTTTAGTAGTGTTTCAAAGTGATGTTTCCATCCTAATTCAATTTCTCGGGGTTCGGTTAAAATTGTCCCATCCATAGGGTCTTTGATTACATAACAGGGTGGTTGGCTTCCCTTTCTATAGTTTTTGGCAGTGCTATATATGAGTTTTCTGGTACCTTGGAGATCATTTCCAGATCTTCTCCTATTCTTTCCCATGTTTCTCTTTTTGTTTGAGCTTTTATTCTTTCCGTTTCTCTCGACTCTTCTTATAGTTATTGTGATCTTCCAAATTCAAAGTTTTCATCCATTTTCTGAAGAGTTTCATTTTGTTTGCAACAGCGGCCTTTAGTGTGGGGGTCCACCAAGCAGTTTGTTTTTTTCCTCCTACCTCGAACTCTTTTCTTTTGCACTGTATTATTAGCAGCACCCACTACAGCCATTCTAAAGTGTCTCCATTTTTCATTTGGGTCATTGCTATCCTGTTGCATTTGTTTAGCTCTACTTATTTCGTTTTGATATCTAACTAAGCACTCCTCTTCTCTCATATTCTCTAAAATAAATCTTTCTCTCACTTGGCTTTTAATTGGTTTGGGTTTTGTCATCTTTAATTTAATTAAGAGAAGCCTGTGATCTGAATCGAATGACACAGAGGGGAGGGTGCTTTTTACATCTCTGACCATATTTTTGTTATTTGTTATTGCCATATCAATCATTGATTTTTCAGTATATGCTCCTAAAGCCGAGTTCCATCGTACCACGTCCACTTGTGGCTGTCTCTATGATTATAGAAAGAGTTCATAATGGACATCTGGTTTAGTATGCAAAAATCAATTATGTTTTCTCCTTCTCTATTTCTGTCTCCAATGCTAAATGGTCCTAATATGCTCTCTATGCCTGTCCTGCTTGCCCAATATGTCCATTCATATCTCCAATTATTAATGTATTCTCTACATATGGGACAGAATCTTTTACTTCTTGTAGATGTCTGTAGAATTCTTCCTTTTCTTCTTGAGGGCGGCCCTGCTGTGGTGCATACACCTGAATTATGCTGGCTTGAAATGTTCCTAACTTTAAGGAAATGCTAATAATCCTATCACATTTGAATTCTAGATGACTAATTTTTCCAGCTAGCTCTTCACTCACAATAAAACCTACTCCGTGTCGTGCGGTTCTTCCACCTTTGTAAAATAATTGGTAATTGTTATGCAATAATTTTGTTCCTTCTCCTGGTAAACGGGTTTCACACAGCCCCAAAATGTCTATTTTTCTTTCCTCCATCATCATGATTACCTCCTCCTCCTTACCTCTCAAAGTACTTAGATTAATTGTTCCTAATCTCAAAGATTTATTTCCCTGTCCATGTCCAATAACATTCCGAGTCAGGATGTGCCCGGGCATCCTTTGATCAATGGGTCTGTCCTGAAGTAAGTCGTGCGGTTCATGAGCAATTTATAGCAGCTCACCGGCTTGCTAGGCCTGTCGTGAGCCCTCAGAGCTGTTAATTTGTACCATCCATAAGCCTATTGCTTCCTAAAAGGTCACAGAGGTTCCAACATAACCCCCCAAGCAGTCTTATGGTAGGTTTAAGCCACTGCACCTCTACAAGGTTACACAGCTCCTTATCCCAATGTATGCTGGCCTTGGGACCGCAGTGGTTTTAATACACATTTTACATAATTGTGGACTTTGATTACTTGAAGATATATAATAAATATATATAATATATAATATATATATATATATATATATATATATATATATATATATATATATATATATATATGGCTCCTTGAAGAGGAGATAAGGAACCCCTTGTCTTAACCTTCCCTCACATTGATGTCCTCGGTGGAAGTAATAAATGTTTAGATATAAAATGCCAGAAGGGGAGGATATGATCCAACATTATTCCAGAAATTGTAAAATGGTTTGGAAATGTTGATGACATACATTTAGCGGGCAAACAAAAATGTAAGCTTTCTCTTCGACAGATTAAATGTATTCGGCCCATTTACAAAATTGGTTATGGTGATAAAAAAAAACGAGTGTGGCCTCTCCTTTTCGGATTACCTCTACATAAAAGTAATAATGGATTCATAAGGGGAGATGGACGTAAAATGTTCTGAGTGGTTAATGAGAAAACGAGAGAAGCGAAGGAAACTCCGAGAAAGATGAAGAGTGATAAGCTCCTGGGCCAAATGGCAGACAATGGTACAAAAGACATCAAAAGACATCAAATTTATCTGTTCCTTGAGTTCACCTATGCACGCACATGAATACAAGTGCGTTACAATACACAAACAAGCAAAAACTACAATCGAGTTTTCTGTACAGCTTATGAACCTCGGCCCATGAAACTTTCAGCCACGGCCCGGTGAATGCCTTTCCTATAGCGCTGCCAGACACACGATCATGGCTAGCTTTAACCTAAAATAAAATCAAAACTAGTAAGATTAGAGGTCAGCCATTTGGTATGTTTGGTGATTGGAGGGTTGATTATCAACATCCCAGTTTGCAGCCCTCTAGCCTCAGTAGTTTTTAGGATCTAAGGGCGGACAGAAAAAAGCGTGGACAGACAGACAAAGCCGGCACAGTAGTTGTCTTTTACAGAAAGCTAAAATATAAATAAATTCTGAGCCGGATATTCTAGCAAACATTTTGCAGCATCACTTATATAATATTATGACAACATTATTTTTTCCTAGGAATCCCACATCATAAAATTAGAAATGCCAAAGCTAGTACCCTAGGCCCCTACACTTTTCTCTTTATATTTTAAAATAAATTCCTTTAGATGACGTATCATTAACCCCGAAGTAAACATTAGGAGGAGAGTTTCGAGAATACATCAAAATAGAGACATCAGATTACGTTAACAAAGTATCTTATTATGTCTGCAAAAATCGCCAAAGCTGGGATGTCACATTCCACTAATCTATATATATATATATATATATATATATATATATATATATATATATATATATATATATATATACATATATGTATAACAGAATAACGAAAGTTGGAACGTGATGAATATATAAATAATGGTAGAAGCTATTGTTTCCTTCGAGGCTTCTACCTCCATATATATATATATATATATATATATATATATATATATATATATATATGATATATATATGTATATATATATGTATATATATATACATATTTATACATATACATAGATATATATATTTATATATATATTATATATATATATATATATATATATATATATATATATATATATATCCCAGTGTCCTCGGGAAATGTCTTTTGTTGGACGTTAATCAGGGATTTGGCTAAGGTGTTTGGGTAAGTAAATGCAAAAGGGTTAGATTTTCCAAGAGTCTGAGTCACCTTCTTAATTGCATTTACTTACCCAAACACCTTAGCCAAATCCCTGATTAACTTCCAACAAAAGACATTTCCCAAGGACACTGGGGTTTACCAAATCCCATGCCAGGACTGTGACCAATCTTACATCGTATTTACAGGTAAATCACTTCCCCAGAGGTTAATACAACACAAACGGTCAGTTAGGTATGGACAACAGAACTCAGCAATTTTCAACCATATAAATAAACATAACCGTAGAATAAACTGGAATTTGTCACGTGTAATTTATAGCAGCAACTGCCGGTACAAGAGTCAAATGTTGGAATCGGACTTAATAAAAGAGACGTAGGTAATGAACATCTCAAAAGGAGCATGGATTTCAGATACGATCGACAAGATTAAAAGAAGATTATCTGCGGGGGTGACCTAAATTGGCTTGCCTGTGGATGGACCTCTTGGTATAAATACCACCTTTTCTGTAAACTTTTCTCATTCATCTACCTGAAGAGGGAGACAGCAGTCTCTGAAATATAGTACTATTCTCTCTATATTTTGGTGTTTTTTATGGGCTCCTTTTATTATATATATATATATATATTATAATATATATATATATATATATATATATATATATATATATATTTGGTCACATTTAATTCCACCTTTCAGCTGAGTAAAATTTAAGATATTAAAGCTGATATCCTAGAACCTTAAAACATTCCCATTATATTTTAAAATAAATTGCTCTCAGATTGTTTATCGTTAACCCTGCGCTATACATTAATGGAAGATATTCGGGAATACACAAAAATATAGAAATCAGATGACGCTAAGAAAATATCTTATTTTGCCTAGAAAAATAGCCCAGACACTAACCATACAAGATAACTGTGGTAAATTGCAATACACGGAAATTTGTAAACATATTCTTGATTTTAAACAGAAATTATTAATTATATATCGAGTTTGAACCAAACTCCAATATAGCCCTCAAGAGCATTTAATATAATTTCTGACTTGAAAAGTAATCTGGAAGGGAATGAAGTCTAAAGAAACCACTAATATTAATCCTAACTATTTATCTTTATCTATAAATAAAGATAAAGTTAAAAGAATAACTATTCATACTCTGGTGTCAAGATGTCTCAGAGAAATATTATTATCCATAACTTATCATAATTGAAAACTATATAATTTGCGTCATAAAAAGAAAGAAATGTCCATCTGAATCGAAATACAGCAAAGGGTTTCGTAACCAAATCTCTGCTACGATGAAAAAGTCCGAAAAGTACGAAATTCAAGATGAAAATCGTCAGGTATATATTTCACCGCTGTTACTTGATAATCTAGTCGTTATGTTCTTGAATTACGATCGCTGGATGAGCGAATAAGTTAGAGGTAAGATATGTTATTACAAACACCCATACTAACACCAATAATATATATATATATATATATATATATATATATATATATATATATATATATATATAAAGATAAATGCCACGAAGGAAAAATAAACGAAGGAGTCTGCGAGATCTTTCGGCTTAAAAGCCCTTTACTGAAGCAGATACTGACAAAAATACGAGAAAAGACAATACAAGAAGGTTCGTATAACTGACAGATAGGGATTATAAAAGGATTAGTGCCTAGAATCCGACACACCTGGAAGATAAGAAACCTTCCCAAACAAGCATAAACAAAGGGTGCAATTAAAGGTTTAAGACAATCATCTCAGGTACAATCTCCAGACAATTAAAGGATTATAGGGATGCAGCTATACGGAACCTGGTAAACAAAACCATATTCACAAAACATGACAGACATACATTACAATAAAATTTTTAATAACTCTAAGGCAACTGATTTTTATTTAAGTCAGTATTATATATTTGAGGTCATTCTTAAACATGTTACAGATACAAGGGTCTAAATGAAAAAGGCCACGACTAACATTGAAATTACAATGAAAAGTAAGTTGTATTAAAGCAGATTCTAAAAGATTTCGTGATAAGACATCTCTTGACCGTGCAATTACTGAACTGTCAATCCAATTAATTCGGTGGTTGTTTTCACTTAAATGAATAAATAATGCATTAGATTTTTGCCCAGTTTTTACAGAGTATTTATGCTGGCTTAGCCTTACTTCTAAGCCCTTGCTCGACTGTCCGAGATAGAATGAGGGACAATCCATACATGGAATTTTATATATTATGTTGTTGCTTCCTCTGGGGCCATTTTTTATTAACATTCTTTTTAGTGTGTTATTATAGGAAGAAACAAGGTTGACATTAAAAGCTTTTAACAATGGTTTAATGGTTTCAAATCCGTTAAAATAAGGCAAACTGAGAATGTTCTTAGAATTTTCTTTCTGTGTGTTGTTTTCAGTATAAAACTTTTTGTGGGCTTTATTATAACCAATGTCTAATATATGTGAAGGATAGCAAAAATCTTTCCCTATTTTTCTTATGTATTCAAATTCTTGATCCAAATATTGTGGACTGACAATTCGCAATGCTCGTAAAAACATAGAGGAAAAAATTGATATTTTTATATTAAGATGGTGGCCTGAGAAGAAATGAACATAAGTTAAGTTGTTAGTCGGTTTCCTATAAATACTGAATTTACATTGAAATGGTTCTCTATGTATCAAAACGTCTAAGAAAGGGAGGCAATTGTCTTTTTCTAATTCTAGAGTAAACTTAATCGATGGTACCTGGTTATTTAATTTAGAGAGTAAATCATTTACATCAATACGACAGGAAGAACAGCTAAACAAATCAATCAAACGTAACGATACCACTTTACAGGAATATGAATGATATTAGGTAAGTAGCGTTTTTCGAAGAATTCCATATACAGGTTTGAGAGCAATGGTGATAAAGGATTTCCCATTGCCATGCCAAAAATTTGTTGATAAAATTCACCATTGAATATAAACTTACAATCACAAATGCACAAACTCGTGAGTGAAATAATGTGACTTATAGGTAGAGGTAATTCATGCTGAGTTAGTTCATTGCTAAGATATTCTAAAATAGAGTCTATAGGGACTTTAGTAAAAAGAGAACATACGTCAAAACTAACGAATCTATCAGTAGGGCAAAGAGCAATTTTGTATAATTTATCAACTAAATCTAGAGAATTATATATATGAGAATCGGAGATGGTTCCAAGTAACGGGGACAAGATCTTAGTGATATATTTCGAGAGTTTATATGAAATTGAACCAACAGTACTGATAATAGGCCGCATAGGGTTATTTTCTTTGTGCGTTTTGACTAATCCATATAAGTAAGGTAGCGAAGGAGAATTGACTGACAATTTGCCTAGTAGTTCTGTTTTATCTTTAAGGATATTTTTCACTATGCTATTGAAGTTTTTTATGACTTGATCAAGAGGATTTTTTGTTAGTTTTTTATAAGTCACATCATCATCGTTTATTTTTCCTTCGTGGCATTTATCTTTATTTATGGATTTATCACGTTCCTAACTTTCGTGATTCTGTTATACATATATATATATATATATATATATATATATATATATATATATATATATATATATATGTGTGTGTGTGTGTGTGTGTGTGTCTGTGTCTGTGTCCATGTGTGTCTGTGTGTGTGTGTGTAAATTATGGCCATATTCAAATACGACATTTTTTTCAGGCGAGTTTTCCCTAACAAAGAAACAATGGCCAGCGTCAAATAATGAAAATAAATTAAGTTGTAACACTCACCCATGCATCTAATAATAAATTACTTCTTAGGCCCGCCCTTTCGTTTCAGCCACTCCTTAAGCCTATAGGGGATAGAATTCGCCCATTTCTTCAGGAGGAAAGGTTCAAAGCTGTCCCAGATCGAGTGTATGGCTGTCTGGTGTTTGTCGAGGGTTGTCGCGTCATCTGCCCTTCAACAAGACTTGATCACTGCCCAAAGGTTTGTCTACTGGAGACAAATCAGGAGAATTGCCTGGCCAAGACTTAACATAGTCGATTTGGCAATCGTTTAGCTAATCAGTGACGTAATAATTGGCGAGACTGAGGGCGATTGAATCAGTGACGTCATCGGCGTGGTGGCACGTTGCACTGTCCTGCTTTAGACTGGATGTTCCCCCGATTTCTCATAACAAGATTCCAAAAAGTCGCCTAACATCGTTAGGTAAAATCTCTGTTGACATACTCTCTCGGGAAGAATTGTTAAGAAACGCTACAAATCCCCCACGTCACTATACCAAAAAAACATTCCAACACCTTAACATAGTGGGAGAACTTGACCGCGAGTGCAATATGATTTTAGGTGAATTAGGTCCCAGCTTATCACTATGAGGGACCCTCCGCTCCACTCCATCCCTCCCCACTCCTCACACACATGAAATGTAGCTTCTTCCCCCATCCTCTTTGCTTTGGTGTGACTGGGTAGTATGTGTGGATACATGGCCAAGCTGCTGAATATTATACGTTTAATTTCCTTGTTCTAGTCAATGCTGGTCGTCTATCTGCTGTTTCCCAAGTAGGAGAGTGAACGGAGAAAGCTTACGGGGGCTCCATAACCAAGAACAGGGAGAGCCCCACCCTGGCCTGCCTAAAGTTCTCTCACCTATGCCACTTTGCTTCACAATTTCACTTGTTTGCTAATGACATTCAGTTACAAGGACTATATCATGGATGGTACGCTGCTTAGACATATTACACATTAATGATACAAGTAAGAACACCGCCGGTCAGCAACACGTCTTGAATAACATGCAAACTCAGCCCAGAAGCTACTCAGTAAGTGCTACTGATCCACACTCCACAGTCCACTTCGGTCTTAAGGTAGGTTTACACCTATGCACTTTTATGTTACAGGCAGTTACAGCGTGGGTCCACAAGAAATCACCAGAAAGCGCACCATTAGGTAAGGACGCTGCTGGCGGTGTCTGGCGCGGACCGCCAAAGTTGTACGGAGCCCCAAGGTTTTTAAAACTGTTCAAATTCTTGCGCGGCGTCTGGCAGCCTGATGAAGAACCCGCACAGTACTGTGCCACACCGCACCACACCCCACCACGTGCGGCCCAGTGCAGGTTCTTACCTCCCGTGCGGATGTAACGGCATGATGTTACGGCAGCGTGCGGTGCCCTTACGGCGCCTTCATACACGATTAACACATGGCACGCACATGTTGTGGTGCGTGCGGTGTGTTACGGCGCCTCCCTAGGTCAATTGTAGGGAAGGTTGCCGTGGGCAGCCTGGGGAGGATAAAAGGGGCCGGACAGAACACTAGGCATCATTCGCACTCTGACAGCCTGTCGACACTCATACCCAGCCACTCTCGAGCCACTTGACACGAAGATGCCTCTTCGGAAGACCCCCCCCCCCCAGGCCTACCCAGCAGTTCCAGGTCACCCAGGACACCCAGGACATCCAGCCTGCACTACCGGAGGAGACGTCTGACCAGGAAGAAGAACTGCCCATAGACCCAACCCTATCCTCACTTGTCGAAACCCAGGACACCGTAGGCCCGAGTGGTATCGTAGTGCAGCCGAAGAAACAATACTGCCCTGGCAAGAAAGACATACAAGACTACCCATTCACGCCAGAGGACAAGGAGATGATCGTCGAATTCGTCAAGTCACACCCTACCTTATACGACAAGCGGGACAGGCAATGGTCCAATCCGAGGGGGAAGGAGGAACTCTGGCGTGAACTGGCAGCGAATTTTACCAATTACTCCTTCCAGCAAGTTCGGAAGTACTTTGAGGCCCGCCGTACCGACTTTGGGAAGATCGAGAAGAGGGAGCACAAGAGCGGGTCAGTTACACGGCATAGGACTGCATGGGAAGAGGATGTCATGACTACGTGGGCATTCCTGGGAGGTCACATCACCCACGAACCCACAATAGCAAGCGATCACTTCTCACCTGTATCCTCCCACAGAACCAACGCAGATGATTCCTCCATTGCTGACATGTCAGGCCTGTCAGGAACTTCGATCCAGCAGAGGAGGCGGCTGAAGCAGAAGAGACCTAGCACATTGACAGAGGAGCATCGGCCATCTTCGCTGTCGCCACTAGTCAACAGTCTCTTGGAAAACTTGCGGCCCCCTACCCGTGGCGCCAGTCTTGTAACCCCCAAACCTACTGCTGCAGATGACACCCTCACCTACGACTTGCCCATCTCCCCAGGTGAAAAGGAGGAAAATGATGCCGACACAATGGAGTGATAACAAACAATGTATAAGTAAATAAACTATTTTTGTCTTAATATTAAATGATTTTGTACGAAATACTGACTTGCATTTACATTTTCCTTATTCATATTTAATTTATATGTCATGACAATATATATGATGATATGATTGGGTGAAATGAAATTGAACAATGAAAAAGCATGGTCATAAAGAATAATAACATGAAGAAATATAACAGGAAATATAAAATGAAATATGTGAAATGTGAAATATGAAATAAATAGAACTCGGAAAATAACTTGAACTATAAAATGCAACTGAATAATGAAAGAGCATGGCCATAAAGAATAATAACAGGATATCTAACATGAAATATGATATATGAAATTTGAAATAAATAGAACTCTGAAAATAACTTGAACTATAAAATAAAATGTAACATGAAATAAATAGGGCCATCAAATGATATAATAACATACAAGGTAAAGAACAATAATATAATATTGAGAACATGATCAAATGAACATGAACACATACAAATGATGATGAAACAATAATTAACATTGACTGGACATAGTTATTAAGAGGGGAACAATGAAAAAATCAGTAATAGACTAAAGACCCATTGACTTCAGTTGATAATAATATTTGAAGTTGAAAATATGATATAAAACGAGTCACAACTTCATTTTCTTACATTCTATGCTTTTCATGTTCATTTTCTTACATTCTATGCTTTTCATGTTTGCTTTCTTACATTCTATGCTTTTCATGTTCATTTTCTTACATTCTTTGCTTTCCATGTTCATTTTCTTACATTCTATGCTTTTTGTGTTTGTTTTCTGACATTCTATGCTTTTTATGTTCATTTTCTTACATTCTATGCTTTTCATGTTTGTTTAGTAAGTATTTTTGTTATGTCCATCATTAGCTTCTCATTTGTCTCATTATTCTCAATTATGTTATTACTTTCAGTTCATTATTTTCCAACATCATTTTTTATATGTACCAATCATCATTCCAATATTCTTTATTATATTAATATTGTTATTAGTTCTTAGGACAATACAAAAGTATGGGAGTATAAAACAATGATAAATACATCATGATCTTTATTTATAATTATGGACATTGGTTGGGTTAGGTTTTACATACTTCTTTGGGTCCTCTAGTCGTCAGTAGCTGGTCGTCCTCGAGGAAACACCATTCGCTCTTGCCATTCCACTGCGCCTGCATTAGATGAGTAGTACTGGGCCAGGTAATCTCTGACGGCCTTCGCTCAACGTGTGTAGTTCGTTCCCCTTCTTGCCATGAGTCGTACCATGAGGTTCTGCGACTCCTGCCTCCAAATACCTGGTGCGTCATTATGGTGTTGGTCCTCATGGTCGACGTCGGTGCCAGCACATGGGTGGCGTTACAGTGCCAGGTTGTGCATGATACATGCACACAAAGTTATCTACTTGCAAACCTTTACATCCTGTTGCATTGTCGTACCAATGTCGCACCATCTCATCTGCAGCAGGCCGAATGCGTTTTCCACCACACGACGATAATCTGTAGCTGTATAGTCGTTCAGCGGGATCTTGTGATTGGTGGGAATAGGGCTTCATCATCCACGACTTGAGAGCGAAGGCATCGTCGGCGACTATGTGGAAGGGGATGGGTTCGTCGTCGTTGGGCAGATTTCTGTCTTGTGGGAGTCCTGCTCGATTGTATGTGATGGCCCTGGCCAGGTTGCACTTCTGCCAGGTTCCTCCATCCCCAGCACCTCCTTCTGCACCGACGTCGACGAACAGGAACCTGCATTTTGCATCAGAGAGGGCCATGAGGACGATGCTGTGGAACTTCCTGTAATTGAAGTACAGTGATCCTCCACCTTTGGGTTTCTTGATTGCGACGTGCTTCCCATCCAGGGCTCCCACACAATTGAAGTAGTTCCACTTTGAGACAAATCGTTTTGCTACGTCGTTCCATGCTTCCGCTGTCTTGGGGCACTTCATCACTTCTGGTTTGTATGTGTCGATAATGGCTTGGCAGACTAATGGGATAAACCGGTATATGGAACTCTTGGAGATTCTGAAGCTGTTTGGAGACTTGTATAGTCGTTCCCACTTGCCAGGTGGTGGAGAGTGACCGTAAACTTCAGTCCCATCTCTTGTGCAATCCACATTTTCGTGCCCTTCTTCAAAATGGGCATCAGCCTTTCGACCATCTCCTCAAACAATTCAGGGTAGATGCGTAGGAAGTTCTTGTGTCCTTTGCGGTCCTCCTTGTTCAGTTCTTGTAGCAGCTGGTCGTAGTCCCCATGTAGTTGTCGCAGTGTCAGCCACTCCCGAGCCCAAATCCGCCCAGCCCTGCTGTCCTTTCTGCGTAATTGTGCAGGTGGGTGTGGCACTGTAGTACGTCTTCTCAATCCGCCAATGACCTGGACTGCACAGAGACACAGGACAGCTACCAAAAATCTCTGGGTCTCCTGGGGTGAGAGGCTGTCGAGGTCCATAGTGCATGCTGGCTGGGCGTGGAATGAAGGATGCGCTTGGCAGGCCTCTATATATACCCCTGGTTCATATCCGACACGGTGTGGCGCAGAGCATGTGCAACAATCATGCAGCGTTCCACGTCGTCTCGTACACATGTGCGCACACTCCACAACAACACTGCAAGCCACCCGCAACACACCGCTACATGGAGTAACAAAGCCGCAAGAGGGCGTGCCATGGCATATCAACCCACACCATAAAACCGCACAATGCCGTAACACTGTGCTAGACACCGCAACGTCACCGCAACAACACGCTGCAACATGCCCGTAACACACCGCCCAATAACGGTCATTTTTACTCACACCACGTCAATTTTCTGGCGGCTTCTTGCTGACCCACGCCGTAACTGCCCGTAACACAAAAGTGCGTAGATGTAAACCTACCTTTACGATCACTTGGGGGCGGGGTGGGCGGTTGTTGAGAGAAATGGTTGGGTATGTTGACATTTAGTCATTTTTTGCTCGTAGATTTTATCAAGATTAAAATTGTATGGGAAATCATCCACATTCCTTAATTATAGTCCCTTTCATTTCATCTGTCCACTACGGGTAAAGGTACGACACATACGAATTGGTAATGACTGAATTTCGCCGTTTCCGAAATCGTTGGCTGCTTGTGATAAATATTAAACCATTTTTTCAAAAACGCATTTGAATGTTTATGCAGACAAAGAACCCTCGCCCCCTTCTGATATAATCCAAAAACACATCGGTCTTTATTCATATAAACCAACAAAAGCACACGAAATACTA
>NC_087216.1:29254558-29257058 GCF_015104395.2 Macrobrachium nipponense | reverse complement strand
AGGATGATACATTTTCTAGCTCCAGTAGCAGTAATGGCTTGAGACAGGGAGGCATTCTGTCACCCTACCTTTTGAACGTTTAGGTACACGACATGAATATTCGACTGGCTGGTTTCGGAATAGGGGATATTGCTCTTGATAATTTCAGCTATGTGAATGACCTAGTTCTTCTCGCTATCACTGCTGGGCCACTTCGAAAACTTCTGAAAATTTGTGAAGACTTCGCCAAAGAACATGAAATATTATACAACGCCAGCAAAACTGTGTGCATGTTGATTCCGTCATGTAACAACAAGATACAGGAATACCCAAGGATTTCATTGCAAAATGACTTCTTACAGTTTGTAAATTCATTCTCGTATCTGGACTACATAGGTACAAGTAACAATAAGAATAATGGAGATACTGAACAACAAAGTCGAAAGCTCTGTGTAAGAGGGAATATGCATATAAGAACATTTAATTTTTGTGTAGATGAAACTAAAGTTCAATTATTTAAAACCTTTTGTACGACAATCTATTGCTCTTCACAAGAAATTTTAGGAAGACAAAGAGTGTGTCATGATGATATGATAAGGGAGCCAATGGGGGTCGCCCGAAGTCATAGTGCTTCCCAAGTTTTCGTGACGCTGGGTTTGCTCTGCCTTGATATTATCCGGCGCTATGCAGTGTAGTTTAAAACAGAGATTGGAGAAATCAATAATTATTACTTTGCTACGATTGCTAAAAGACAGTGATGCTTCTATATTATTTACATTGCATGATGAATGGCACAGAATACTCTACCAATAGGTAAAACTGTTTCTTTTTTTATGTTCTATATCTAGAATGATATGTGCAGTATGTTTACTACTTAGATGGAGAATAATATAGATTTTTTTTTAGTTTATTTACGCACGCTTTTTAGACTTGTATGACCTTTTTTAAAGTCTTTTATGTTTATTGATAAGATACACAGGTTGCTTCACCACTTTGGTTGTTATAATTGTATTTTTATTTTTGTAGTCTGTAAATTTGTTTGTCTAATAATAAATCAAAATGTAGTCTCCTGGCACCACTACTTTTTTTTATAATTATTGTATATGTATTCATATTCGAAATATTATTATTATTATTATTATTATTATTATTATTATTATTATTATTATTATTATTATTATTATTATTATTATTATTATTATTATATTATTATTATTTTGAACCTATTATATTATAAATTCTTAGTCAAAATTATCAAAGCGAAAAACTCCCTAAGAGTCTTATTTCTCTTCCCATAAAGACTGTTTCCAAACTGCGTGTGTTTGAGTTGGTAATGATATGAGGGTTTATAAAGAATGCTTATTGCTCTTATCTCAGAAAGCAAAAGAAACAAAGCACGTAAACTGCTGTTTTAGTGATACAGTTATCTTATGTACAATATGCGCATATGAATGAAGAGAAGTGTGATGTCTTCATATCTAAAAAAAAAAAAAAAAAAAAAAAAAAAAAAAGTCTACGTTAGCGCTCATGGCATATTATGTTTATTACCCCCGACGAGCATGTTACGATTTTGGTTGAGTTTGTTTATTTGTCCGTCCTTTAGCACCAGCTGCAAAAAGTTATGTATGGATTTTTATGAAAATTCTGCAAAAGCGCGCCCCACGGGACTGGCAACAGATTATTAAATTTTGGGAGTGAACTTTTGCAGTTAAAGGACTTTCAGAACTCTCTCTCTCTCTCTCTCTCTCTCTCTCTCTCTCTCTCTTTCGTTCCCAGCGACAAATGCAACAGGACCAGCGCAGATAGCGAAGAAGACTCGGGACTCTGGCACGTTGACGGACTTGATAACGATGATAACGATAAATTTACTAAAATTATTGTTGTGGTAGGAAAAGCAACATTGATATATAGATGTTTACATCTTTTTGGTCCTCCAAAGCCTTATCACCTTTCAGTGTGAAGGTGCAATTTGCAGAAAGTACTCATATCACAGTAAATTCTTCTTTCCCACCACCTGGTCTTTGCTTGCCACCTCGGTGGCCGCCTGTTCGATTCTCGGGCATTCCATTGAGGTGTGAGAGATGTGTATTTCTGGTGATAGAAGTTCACTCTCGACGTGGTTCGGAAGTCACGTAAAGCCGTTGGTCCCGTTGCTGAATAACCACTGGTTCCATGCGACGTAAAAACACCATACAAACAAACAAACAAAGTTATCCCTACAATAAGGGGTTGGTTGTCTGATGTGTCTTTCCTTACAACATCAGGCATGGTTTATTATTTGGCAAAGGAGTTTTCACGACCTCATGCCCTTACTGTCATTAACCGCAGTGATGGGCGGTGGGCCTCGCCTTTGACTGAAATGTTCACCTGAAGGCAACAGTTTCCACTGTTATTGGCGGTGGGCCTAGCCTTTTACTAAAATGTTCACCTGCAAGGTAGCAGTTTCCACAGTTATTGGCGGTGGGCCTAGCCTTATACTAAAAAAGTAAGACTGCAAAGCACCAGTTTCCACAGTTATTGG
>NC_087216.1:29149558-29249558 GCF_015104395.2 Macrobrachium nipponense | reverse complement strand
GAAGTGCCACCGGTGACTTCGGATCTCGTTAATTGCCATAGAATGATAAAGCACGGCTATTTTTATGCCTTTAATAGATGCGTACTTCAACGCCCTCTGTTATTCGAACAGAAAATCCTATCCATATTCATGATAAATGACGCTTTGTGAAAGAGATTAGCGCCGTAATGAATTCGTCGACGTTTTTCTGTCCCTGCGGAATATGATGAGTCTTGTGAACCTAATAGCTAATCTATTTACCGAAAGAGGCATGATCCGCCCATTTAGGGGATGGGAAGCTAAACTAATTGTGGGGCGATGCTTAACTTCGCCGAGGACGCCTGCGAGCTTGTTTCGTGCTAATCTGAAAAGAGGGTTTGCTATTTATGTTGACCGGACATTTGCATTGTTTCATTAAATGCAAATATTTGAGACTCCGGGATGAATTAAAGCATTAGCACGTTGTCGCAGCCCTTTTGATGTGTTGTGAGTCCATTAAGCCTTTTCAATTTATGTTAATGATTCTTTTCTTTCCGCGTTTGCGTTTGCATCCTGCTATTTCAGGCCGATGTTTCTTTTCCTTTTGTTGTTTGTTTGTTTGTTTGTTTGATTGTTTTTTTCCAAGGACGTTCTTTGGAATTGTGCCTGTCGGTTTGTTGACGGTTTATGGTCCGAAGTTCGATTCTCGGCTCGGCCAACGCGGAATCAGAAGAATTTATTTCTGATGATTAGAAATTCATTTCTCGATATAATGTTGTTCAGATCCCACAATAAGCTGTAGGTCCCGTTGCTAGGTGACCAATTGGTTCCTAGCCACGTAGAAATATCTAATCCTTCGGGCCAGTGGTCTGGTAAAACTAAGATCTACTTAACTTATGGCATATTGGGTGGTTTGATTTGGAAAAACCAGTTTTATCAGCATTATCTACGGACATTTCTCGGGAGTGGAAACCTTTTTATTTAAAGTTGAATTAGCCAAAGGTGAATAACTTGCGATCTAAAGAATGAGACCGAATGGTTATTCACTCATTGGGCTGGCTCATCTTATCCCAGTGCAGGCCATTACCGATCGTACCAGCTTCCTCATTCCTTAAGTCTTTTGCGGGTTTCATGAACATTTTTTATTTAATGATGAAGTCCCTTCCCTACTTTCCAGGACTGGAATGAGGCGCTTGTGGGTGGATGGGGGAACTGGGGCGGAGCTTTAATGGGTGGATCGAATTTTGCAGGGAAGAATAATAAATCTTGAAAGAACCGATATGGTAACATGATCAGGAATGGGCCAAAAAATGTTGAGAGAGAAGCTACAAACAAAGATTGGTGTTGCATTAAAACGGAGCTTTAAGGGTGGATCGAATTTTGCAGGGAAGAATAATAATCTTTTGAGAGACCCGATACGGTAACATGATCAGAAATGGATCAGGGGAAAAGTATTACAAATGTATGGTGCACATGACGAACTGCCAGGAGCAAGAGCCCAAGCTGGTATAAAGCCAAAGACTGTGGCTCTCAACTTCCCTAAAGGCGCTTTCAGAGCTTCAGGGGTAAGGGAAAGGTTGTGACCACAGATTGGCAGGCTTGATCCACACAAAACACAGTGTGTATCTGTCCTCACTACTGAGACGTCACGTAGGCCTTTCTCTCTGCTAGCTTGCGTGTTTGTAATAGTATTTTGTTGCCTATTATTTGGAATGCACCTTTTGAGGCAGACAATTTTGGAAAAGGGGTGTGATATAAGGACATTTTGACATATGGTGGAAGGGTGTTGGGCCAAAAAATGCCACTGGTATAGGTAGAAGAGAAAGAGAGAGAGAGAGCAGCTACGAACAAGGATTGGTGATCTTTAAAAACGTAATGACCCCATAATTAAAAACGAAAGAGCCTCGACGAGGTAATCCTCAGCCCACTTTGGATGAAACCATTCATAAGATATTTCAAGTGAGGTATATTAGTGAGGTCCAAAAGAACCTAGGCTCCCTCCGAATTCTCTGCGATATATATAGATGTGTGTGTGTGTGTGTGTGTGTGTGTGTGTAACCAAATTATTATACGGTTATTCACCTCAGGGTTTTATATATAGTTCTGCTGCGTCTCCAATATTCAAAAGCTCTTTGAAGCAGCGAACAGTACTCCTGACCTGGTTTTTTCCAGTTTGCCAACTTTAAGCCTTCGCATTATGTTCTTATTCGTTACGAACCCGCCCCCTTATGGAATAAAGAGAAAGAGAGAGAGAGAGAGAGAGAGAGAGAGAGACGAGAGAGAGAGAGAGAGAGAGCTGTCTCGAAATCTAAGCAGTAAATGAAAAAATGTAAACAATCATCAAGAACGAAAATATAATAATAATAATAATAATAATAATAATAATAATAATAATAATAATAATAATAATAATAATAATAATAATAATAATAGAACTGTTAAAGAGAATGGCAGAATTAAGCGAGTTGATTTTATATATCGTTCTTTCTATTTTTCTTCACTCCGCTTCTCTGGCTCAGCCATGTTTCTGAGTAGCTGGCCAATATTCATATTGGGAATTTCTAAAAATTATAAAAATACTGAAGGTGATCTTTTATTTCATTAAAACTGGATCACCTTCAGCATTTTATCATTTTTTAGATATTCCCAATAATCATATTGGCCAGTTACTCAGAAACATCGCTGAGCCAGAGAAGCGGATTTTAAGAAAAATAGAAAAAACGATATATAAAACCAACTTCATTCTGCCATTCTCTCTAACAGAATTTGCCTGAAAGAGGGTCTTTTACCAAATAATAATAATAATAATAAAGAGAATAAAAAAGTTATGGGTACCCTGATGTCGACTTGACGAGCCACTTTCTCGATCGCAAACTCTGATAAAAACTTACCCTCTATAAAGTTTTTCCACAGCACTTTGGAAAAAGTCCCGCGGGAGAATGAACGAAGCGGTTATCTGTCTGAGTATTATCTTATTGAATACATTCTCCTGAACCCTTATAAATCTAGTTTTTCCCGCCGAGATTAGAAGATGCGGGAATCACGGAGAAAAATAGAAAACGCAATCACAAACTAATTAACGCTGAAATAGCTTTAATCTTTGGAAGGTTATTGCTTCGAATGATGTATATATATATATATATTATATATATATATATATATAATATATATCATTATATAGTATATATATATATATATATATATATAATATATATTATATAATATGTATATATATATATATATATATATATATATATAATATATATATATACATATGTATATAGAAATAAAAAGTAATATAAATATATTATTGATAATAGATTATATAAAATTAATTATATGTAACATATATATACAATATATATGCCCCTAATTTTACACTGCACATTATTATGCTTTAAACGTGAAACCACAAAAAATGAAAAAAAAAAACTGAGTTCAAATCATGGTCAATGTTCAAACGTGAAACCAAGAGAAGAAAATATTTTGAATACAAATCATGGTCAAGACTGATCTATACTTATCTATTATTCCATTTGACAGTACTTGTGCCAAGAGTGTAGTGGGTTCTACATTAATTACATATATGTGGCTGAAAACACATATACACATGCGCTCAAGCACACACACACACACACACATATGTATATCCTATGTATATAGTGTGTGTGCGTGTTTGAGTGTGTTTCTATGGGTTTCAGCCCACCACAAATGGGGCAATTTTTTTTGCAAAAACCCAATTCCCCGAACTCACTACGTCCTGGCAACGAGTACAAACAAATGAAATTACGCTTAGTGGATCAATTAGCTGAAGCCACAGAAAAGGCTTGAAAAGAGACGACGGGGTGCCAAGTACTTTCGTGAAGATGGATTAATTACACGGAATTACTTGGCACTCTGTCGTTTCTTTTCATGCTTTTCCTGTCTTCCGCTAATAAATAAAAACACTTCATATTCTGTGATTTCTCCATTACGTATCAGTCTGTCAAAAACTTGCTTTCAAAATCCATTATTAAAGAAGATTTTTGTTCCCCAATCGTTCACATTTGATGTATCAAGTTTTCATGTGCCGCTTAAAAGTTGAAAAAATTTCATAGTTCGCCATACATGTAGTTATTTTCTTTTCTCTATTGTGTTCTGATAATATCGATCTGGCTTTATTCAACCCTTCAAATTCACACTTATCACATTTCACTATTCTTCCCCCAGCATTTTGACTATATCTCCACCCTTCGAAAATAGATAAAGAACTGGGATATATTTTATCATATGCTAGGTTCTATCCTTTATGAATTGTGAATGTGCTCCCTTTATAGAAGTAAAATTTCGCCTCTCACCCAACTCATATGTCGGTGAGAAAAAGAAATTTTACGTAACAAGAGTCCACCTCTGGCTAGATAATTAATTCAGTGATGCATTCTTGATAGCCACACTTATGTGAAAGTATTACATTTTTAACCAGTCTCTGACAAGGCTCCTGTTACATCAAGATCGGGTTAATGAATCATCCTTTTGCGAAAAATATTTGTATCTTTTTTTATATCCGTTTTTTCGGGCGTTGAGGAACTTGAGATGCAGGAAACACTTTAATCGGTGCAAAGCCCTTCAGTCAAACGAAATCCGCTCTGAAGTATTTACTCCTTTGGTTGGAGTTCTGTTACAGCCCGACTATAAATTTCTTCAGGGTGAAAAGACCATCCTTCTCCCTGACAGTGATAACTGCGACTTCGATCACCTCTGATATAGATATCCTCTCTGCCAATTTTTAGTTTTTTGTAAAAGGAAACTATTGAGATGGCTTTGTCTGTCCGTCCGCACTTTTCTGTCCGCCCCCATGTCTTAAAAACTACTGAGGCTAGAGGGCTGGAAATTGAAATGTAGATTAGCTATCCTCCAATCGTCAAACATACCAGATTGCAGCCCTCTAGCCTCAAAAGTTTTTTTTATTCTATTTTTATTTAAGGTTAATGTTGGCCGTAATCGTGCGTCTGTCAACGCCATAGGACAAACCACCACTTGGCCGTGGCTGAAAGCTTCATGGGCTGGAGGCCATACAGAAAACTCGATTGGGCTGAAAAAACTTCGGTGCATTTTTTACTTGTTTCACTATGGTCCAGTGCTGTTGCTTTATCATTGATGATATGCCCGTAACTTCCGGTCCCAGTATTTTCCCTGGAAGCCATTATAAACTGGTGCTTTGTCCACTGCAAATCCAAGTACCATTGAGGTCCTATAGTCACCAAAGAGTAAAATTTTAAAGGGTTTCAAACTTGGGATGAGGATCTGCTTAAGTTCACCTACCCAGGCAACGAGACATTCTCTGACTTCCTGGAATCCATCTCAAGGATTTTGAATGTGAGGCTCTTGTTGGTGAACCCTGCCGGTGGGGTAGTGCCATCAGTGCACCTCACAGGGTGCAATGTAGGCACTGCGAAAAGTTCTTTGCAACGTCCCTTCGGCCCCTAGCTGTAACCTCTTTCATTCACGTTACTGTACCGCCATTCATATTACCTTTCTTCCATCTTGCTATCCACCCTCTCCTAACAATTATTTCAGTGTCCCTTCACATGTCATCGAAGTTTCCACTTCATAACACATTATTTTTGTATTACAGTCTAAATGCTATGCTCAATGTGAACTCTGCCATCTTTTTTCTCACATAAGTTATATATATTCCTGTAATTTTTACCCTTTTTTATCTCATAGAGATGAAGCACACTGATCGGTGTGAATTTTCTCATCGGAGTTTATCATTTTAAGCATTAATGCTAATTACGTCATTTTTTTTTATCTAACAGAAACAAAAGTACATTGCTTAGTATGATTTGTTTTTTTAGCTTTTTCCATGACAAAAGCGAAACAATCATTAGTGTGAATTCCTTCACCTTTTTTTATCTCACAGCAACAAATCACATTGATCAGTGGGGATTATGGTTTTTTCCAGCCTTTCAAATCTCACATAAACCAATTACTCTCATCATTGTGAGTTCTCTCGTTTTTTCCATGAGAAAATACCTACTTGAAGACTTCTCTTCAAGCGCTGCAAATAGCGCACATTGCTTGGTAACAGTTCTGCAGCAACGTGTCTCCCTGATTATGTCTTCTTCGGAAACGCCAACATCCTCTTCTCCTTCTCCTCCTCCACTTTATTCTACTTTTTCCAGTACCGTCGACTGCTTTCGCGTCACTTTCAAGAGAAGTCGACTGGTGTCAGTAATGAGATCTTTTGCCATGAGTGGTCCTCAGAATTTTTTTTTGGTCTGGGGGGATTCGTCGGTTCGGATTTAAAATTCAATTAGAAAGCATCATTTTTACAACATCAGGGAAGTTGGTGGGGACAAAAACTTCTTCCGGGATGGAAGGAAAAAACTTTCCTTCCTTGAAATTGATCTTACGAGGAGATATTATCTCAAGTCCCTGCACCTGTCCCTTTCTCTCTCTCTCTCTCTCTCTCTCTCTCTTTCTCTCTCTCTCTCCCTGTATACATACATACATACACAACACACACGTACATACACACATACATATGTACGTATGTATGTATGTATGCATATATACAGAGAGAGAGAGAGAGAGAGAGAGAGAGAGAGAGAGAGAGATAAATTGTGCAGCAGCTAATAACTACGGTTCTTTCACATTCATGATAACCAAACAGTTCAAATTTCCTCTTTAAAATGTCTTGCAGTGGAGGTATTTTTGTCGCGTTATAAACAAAATGGCATTCCTATTGTAACCAGTCCACTACTTGGGTAGTCACTTATTTCTCCCAGTATCTGAACAACTAGTTGTTCACATTAAGAATTCACCAAAACATTGTTTTCGTAGGTCTATCATTCCCCCAATGATGTTACTTTTCGAATCCTTAGAACCATCACACTGGGATATTAAATTTCTGGCCAAGTCTGATACACAGATCAGTCCGAAATCTTTCCAATGAGAGGTCAACCAACCCTCTGTAACTTTTATTTCTCTCAGCATAATAGACACTACTCTCTCTCTCTCTCTCTCTCTCTCTCTCTCTCTCTCTCTCTCTGTGTGTGTGTGTGTGTGTGTGTGTGTGTGTATGTGTGTGTGTGTGTGTGTGTGTGTGTGTGTGGTACTGTTAATTTAAACTTACCAAAAATCTGCAGTACTGAGAACTGGCGTAACTTGTTGAAGTCTATAATCAAATATGAATTCAGATTTATATGCATATATATACGTATATATACATACATACACACACACATATATATATGACCTTTATTTACATATATATATATATATATATATATATATATATATATATATATATATATAATATGTATATATATACTATATATATATACTATATATATATATATATATATCTTCAGAGTTAACTGAACACGTAAAATACCGCCCATGTCATTCATTTTATATTAATCAATTTCTGGCTACATATCTCGACGATAGTTTAAGTGTAAATGGCGTAGAGTTTTTGACGCCGTATCTTTAACAAAAAAAAGAAAGACAAACTAGAAGCGACGATAAATTACAAAAAAAAATTAAATAAATAAAAAAACAAAGCAGATGTAACATTCTGATTGAAGATTTATGAGATTAGATAGAATACTGCTCCAAATGAAAGTATGTTATTTTAGCACGAGAAGAGGAAGGAAAGAAATCCGTCCCAAAAAGAGATGGACTATTCCATTCACATTCGGATAAACTGGCACATTACCGGCACCGAGACAGCACTCTCGGCTTCTCCGAAGGAGCTCAGCGAGGCTTGTAATAAGATCCCTCCAAAATATGTTACGTTTTTCTCCCCGGGCCAAAGTCGTTGCAGAACATTCTGGTAGAAATTCGATATTATCGAGGATTACGGCAGATCGAAGTACGATTTTTACGTCGAATGGGTTTATAGGGATTATTAGCAATTATTTTTAAATATATATTGGGCGGGTGAATCAAGTATATATCACGCTATAAAAATTATTATATAATATATCATCTTTAACGTCATTAGAGTACTTTCAATTTTTTTCTGGCCGTTTAAAAATAAATGTGCAGGTTATGACATTAATAATCCAATAGTTAAATCATATTTTTAAAAATAAACAGTATAAAGGCACAACGTAGCATATAAATTAAGCTAGGAACAGATTTGCTCTATATATATATATATATATATAGATATATATATATATATATATATATATATATATATATATACATACCTAGTACATATGTATATATACATATATATATACATAGATACATATGACATACTATAATAATAGTAAAATGCTTATAGTGCAATAAATATGTATATGCATATATATGTATAATGGAGAGTGAGAGTATTAGGAAGAATGAGATGAGTCGCTGGCTGGTATGCCCACATTTAGCGAAGGAATGTTGCGGTGAGGAGGAAGCATGACCTTGGGGAGGTCACTTGAGGAGGGAGGGGTATCACCTCACATCTCCCACTACCTTTCACCATCGCATCTACTACCCCTTCCATGCAAACGCACATACCCACATACCCCTCCGACTTCAAGCCTGGGGAAAACGAGTTATGAAAGAAATATCCTCTCAGCTTTCTCTCACTGAAGTCGTTATCTCTTCTCTCTCTCTCTCTCTCTCTCTCTCTCTCTCTCTCTCTCAGCTTTATAGTTTTCAGAAGTCGAGTATGTACGTGTGCGTGCATATATATATATATAATATATATATATATATATATATATATATATATATATATATATATGTGTGTGTGTGTGTGTGTGTTTGTTTGTATGAGTGCGTGTGTGTGTGTGTGTGTGTGTGTGTGTGTGTGTGTGTAAATATAGATAGCTAAGAGAAGAGCGAAAATGTTTGGAATTTTAAGTTTATTGTCATTTCCACATATACAGAACCAAATAAAGCTACAGAATAAGAATGGAGACAAGACGTTCCCCATGTATACATTCTCATCAATACGCAGCATTATTGGACTCAAATGTTATATTTCGCTTAATCAAGATTACGTTGCATAATGCTCACATAGTGGCACATAACAAAGATCGTATCGAAAATTCATTTGATTTCGTCCTCATGTTGTGGAAACTGTTGGTTGAATCTCCCTATCATGCAGTCTGCGATTTATGCAAATCGGTTAATGATGAACTGTCCTCATTATCAGCTAACATACATGTTATAGTGCCCTTGTACCTCGTATTCGTTGGTGATATTCTCTCGCGCAAATCACGTATTTTTGCTTATATGTATCTGAATATGTGCATTTGTATGCATATTCATACATCTTGCGAAAGGGAGCTGACAAGGACGGTATGAAGGGATGTAGAAAAGAGGATTTTTCACTGATTATTAAGAAAAAACAAGTTAAAAGATGCATCGAAGTTTCTTCCGCGCAATGGAGTTTTCTGTACAGCGTATAAGGCTTGAGCCACGAACCATGAACTTTCAGCCACGGCCCGGTGGTGGCCTGTCCCATAGAGTTTGCCAGACGCACAATCATGGCTAACTTTTACCTCAAATAAAACAAATCTACTGAGGCTAGAGGGCTGCAATTCGGTATGTTTGACGATTGGAGGGTGATTAATCAACGTACCAATTTGCAGTCCTCTAGCCTCAGTAGTTTTTAAGATCTGAGGGCAGACAGAAAAGTTCGGACGGACAGACAAAGCTATCTCAATAGTTTTCTTTTACAGAAAACCAAAAAGACCGATATGACAAGTATCCTTGAATCCGCATAACATATCTTGTGATTATAGTTGTATCCAACCTTGAAATGCCTTCAATTATTCCCTTGCAATGTCCCTTTTAATCATCACAAAAGGGTTCAGAGGAAAAACTTCCATTTATAGTTAAAAAGTTTTGATGGGTCCCTCCTCCTCCTCCTCCTCCTTATCCTTCATCTGTTGTTTAACTGCTTTGCGCCCTTCAAAATAATAACAATTTTGTGTCAGATAATAGTTTCATGTCCATTTTAATTACTTTGCCTCTTTAGTTTGATTGTCGGTAGAGATGGTACACTGAACCATTTTATGTCGAAAATGTCGTTTATGATGCTAACATTGACTAAACCAAGAATTCTCTCGAGTTATTCATTATCAAATCTGCAAAGATATCATTTGCATAAATCATTTTAAAAATAAAATAAGATTTTTATTAGAAAAAATTGTAAAAATGATCACTTTCATCGATGTTACTATAGTGGATTCACATCAACTGTGCATTTGATGTCTAGGCCCGTCCCTTACGCTGCATCCTGATTGGCTGTTGATAAGCCAGTCACAGGGCTGGAAACTCTCAGTCTCTCTCGAGAGTTCACACGAGCAGGATGTGTGTTCCGCCTCTCCTGAGGTATACGTTTGAAAGACGTATCCCTCAGGAGAGGTAGTGGAACATACATCCTGCCTATGTAAACTCTCGAGAGAGACTGAGAGTTTCCAGCCCTGTGACTGGCTTATCAACAGCCAATCAGGAGCGTCGTAAGGGACGGGCCTAGAAATCAAATGCACGGTTGATGTGAATCTACTATAGGCATAGTTATGTAACCCTGTCTAGTGCTAGGCCGGTGGGCAACTATTGTCCAAGTTGCATTAAGGATGATCGCTATATTTTTTTCTTTAATGTGTAAAAAGGACTACAACATGCAGCACTACTTACATGCAAAGTACAATTAAATTTTGATATCATTTCATAGACAAAGTCCAACATTTATTTGTTCAAACTCAGATTCGCTTTTCAAAATTAACATTGTCCAGATAATTAACTGCAATATCTGAAGAAAACAAGATGTCTGTTTTCCCGACAAAGTAAGTCTTCGTTTCAAATGGCTATATTTTACTCTTTACTTTTGAAACATCTTTTCTTAGTCAACCTCATCAGTGTATTTGGAAAATGGGAGTTTTCTTCTCTTTTGTCTTACTCTAAAAATCTCCGCATCTCATTACAGATATTCTCCATCTTGGTGTTTTAATGTTGTTGGAATTCATTATAAACTGGAATTAGATTTATAATGTCTCTTCTGGTCCAAATTTAAGGTATGGATTTGAGTGATAACTGGGGCTGTACACTGAAGTAGTCCACAAATAAAAAAAAAAATTTTAATGCAGCACTGATAACACGGCCATTATTTTAATGAAGCTCGTATCACAAACGTATCTCTGAGGCCCCAGCTCGGCTGTGAATATTTGTCAGCGATGTAAAAAAAAAAAAAAAAAAAAAAAAAAAAAACAGGTAGACAGGTATCTTTTTCGCGGCCGCGCTTTGTCCTGTTACCTGCTCTTGTGTGGTTTATCCTTCAGATTATTTAAGCTAACAAACGTAGCAGTTTGTCAAGTCGTAAGCTAGATAATTACCTGCACTTAAGTTTATCAAACATGATATCTCTTTTCGTAATCAGTTGAAGGATTCATTTTCATTTTAGGTAACAGACGACCCAGTTAAATCCTCCTACTTGCCATAATACTGGAATGTCTGACCACTCTGAGATAATACATATTACCCTTCTACAGTTCTCATTTGCAGCAGATATTAGAGTTAACTTTTTTTTTTTTTGTAGTTGTCTGTAAAAGAAAACTATTGAAACGGTTATTACTTTTGAAGTTTGTACAAGATGGCTTTTAAGATTTCCATTTTTGAAAACTGTATTCTTGATCTTCTCTAAGATTTGGAAATGTAAATGTAGTCCAACATATAGAATTTGTGTATTAAGGTCCTGGGCAAGGCGTGACTTTGAGCTTCAGTGCTCATACGCAATATATATATAAACAACATACCATATATATATATATATTATATATATAATTATTAATATATAATTATATATCATATTATATATAATATATAAATAATAATATATAATATATATAAACATCACACATCACACCACTCACACAACACACACACATTACTTACTTTACTTTATCTTCCCGCCACTGGCCAGTGGCATAAGGCTGATACAGTTCCTCTCCATCTGTCTCTATCCCGAGCCATTTCCCTCGCTTCCTCTAAATTTTGGATTTCATCCTCAAGATCCCTGACAATTATGTCTATCCACCTCGTTCTTGGTCTACCCAGCGGTCCTCTTCCTATTTGTACTGCTCTCAGTGCTCTCCTGGGGTCTCTATTCCCATCCATCCTCTCAACATGTCCAAACCATTTCAGCCTTCCCTCTCAACCTGGTACTGACTGGCCTTTGCCTCAATCTCACCCTGATGTCTTCATTTCTAACATAATCATCCCATTTAATGCCAAGTATCCTTCTCAGCAGCTTCATCTCAAAAGCATCCAACCTTTTCTCCTCTGTTCTGGTCAGTGCCCAGGTGGACGAGCCATACATCAGGACTGGTAGTACTACTGCATTGAATATTCTAATCTTAGTTCTCAAGCTGATTTCATGCCTTGACCAAACGTTTTTTCTCAGAACCTCAAAAGCTCTTGCTGCTCCTAGTTTTCTTCTTTGTATATCTTCAATTTGCCTCCCGTCTGCTGTTACCACACTTCCCAAGTAAACAAACTTCTCAACTTGCTTGAGTTCCTGTCCTCTGATTGTCATATCCTCCATGTGCACCCATTCGTTATCCTTACTCACAACCATGATCTCGCTCTTCTTTGTGCTGATGTTCAAGCCAAAATTCTGTGTCTCTGTCTCCATCCTCATTACCATACCTACCAGCACCAGCCACGTATCAGCAACCAACGCAACATCATCAGCAAAGTCCAAATCCATAAAAACTTCTCCACCAATACTAGCCCCTCTGTTTTCATTCTCCATCACTCTTCTCATTATATGGTCAATATATACATTAAACAAGGTGGGTGACATAACACATCCCTGTCTTAGCCCACTTCCAACTGGGAACCAGTCACTTTGCTGTCCATCCAGCTGTACACAGCTGCACACTCCTTGGTACCAGTTCTGTAGTATCCTTATCACTTTCAGTGGTATACCATAGTGTTCTGCCACTCTCCACATTCCATCTCTCCATACTGAATCATACGCTTTCTCCGAGTCTATAAAAGCACAGACACATATATATATATATATATATATATATATATATATATATATATATATATATATATATTATGTGTGTATGTGTATGTATAGTATAGTATATATATATATATATATATATATATATATATATATATATATAGATATATATATATATATATATATATGTATATATATATTTATATATATACATATATATATATATATATATATAGTATATATGATATGTATGTATATATATATATATATATATATATATATATATATATATTCTATATTCATATAAATATAAGCACATAACATGCATTAAACCAATATTTTGTGGTCTGAGCAAGGTACAGTCCTCCAAATTCTGGCCACTACTGGGACTGATATCCCATTTAATCGCTTTTTGTCCACTAAAGACACGAAAGACCTATATCTAGAGCGCAAATTGGTGTTATTTCATCTACAATACAGATGAGACTATGAATGAACCGACAGTAGAGCGGGAGGTACAACGGATCTGTCTTACACTACTTCGATATTCACTCTTATACTTGAGTTTTGATTCATATTAATTGCTCGTCTTCAGACACCGATGAGATGGGCAATCTGATGACCTAATCTACCCTAGGAAACAAGTCTAAGAATGGGGAGGGAATAATGATGGCTTGTCCTACGATGAATTCGACCCACCTCACCAGTGACTGAATGAATGAATGAATTTGTAAAATTTGTGGCCATTTGCCACGCGCCGGAGCCAAAGGCCATTCAGCGCATATATATCGACTGGATATATTTACTAATACAAGATACACTTATATAATTAAATCAAATTATTAAAATTAAATTCATATTAAAATACTCGATTAAATATCAGTGACTGAAGATTAAGATTATAGGAAGGAGGGTAAACGGAAGCGCGAGATGGACCTCTAAATCAGGAAAATAATTAACAATTTTAGGGATCCGTGAAATATTGATATAGCTGCTACCTACGTAGTAAATGAAAACAAGTAAAAAATGCGAGTTTTCAGTAAACATCGCATAACCAAGGCCACCGATAAATATTGTCTATCTTTCGGTGGTCTTTGTATAATACTGTATGAGTCGCGGTCCATGAAACTGCAACCACATCCCGTTGGTAGCTTGGCCTTTATCGTTCCCAAACGCACGATTATGGCTAAATTTACCATTATATAAAATAAAAGTTACTGAGGCTAGAGGGCTGCAATTTGGGATGTTTGATGATTGCAGGGTGGATGATTAACATACTCATTTGCAGCCCTCTAGCCTCAGTAGTTTTTTATTAAGATCTGGGGGAGGACAGAAAGTGCGGACGGACAGACAAAGCCGGAACAATAGTTTTCTTTACAGAAAACTAAAAAGGGGTATAGTGCGTTGTGCTTCGATGTCTTTCCATGTTTTTCTCTCTTGAGTACACCGTGAATACAAACTCCGCGTGATGGTCTTTGAGAATTTTTGGGGGGCAGTTTCATGTGTACAATAGTAGATTCTGCGGAAAGAGCAAAATGTTCTGTGAACATTGTTGTTATAACTCAACCTTTCCCCGTTTCAATATCTTTGTCTTTTATTCGTTTTAGTTTTAATTTTAAGATCTCCGTTTTCTTAGAGGTTCAGTGAAGACATAGTCTGCTATGACTAAATTTAGAATATTTAAACTCTCTCTCTCTCTCTCTCTCTCTCTCTCTCTCTCTCTCTTTGTCATAACGGAATATTACTTTCTCTATACCCCTACCCCGGTTCCTGACCCTCTCATTTGAGTGTTGAATGCTGATATTATCAGCAATTTAGTTTTATGGTACCATTCAACTTTTGTCATAGTGAGTCCTGTATAGCAAATGCAGCTCTGATATTTTTGCTCATTCGAGTGTGCTGTAAATGCTGTTCAATTGCTGCAATCAGCTGTAAAGTTTCTGCGTCGATAGATTTGAACGTTTTTTTTTCTTTTATGTGCGTGTAGTTTTCATTTTCTTAATTGTTTTTGTTATTGCCAAAAAAATTGATTATGCAATCACATCAGGACAGCGAAATCGTCAGCATTTTGAACGGTAGGTACTTTTTACACACATCCACATCCACACACACATATATGTATATGTATGTATGTGTACGTATATATATATATATATATATATATTATATATATATATATGTGTGTGTGTGTGTGTGTGTGTGTGTGTGTGTGTGTGTGTGTGTGTTGTGTGTTTATTAGTTTATATATATCTTTACCATTCAATTAGAGTGATTATCGCGAACGTAAAAAAATTATATGATCCCTGTCTCACGCAAGTGTATGTCTGTTCATGTACGTCTCTGTGTTCACTTGTGCGATACACTGAGGACTGGCCCCGAAGTCAAAAAGGAAAAGGAACAACGAGTATCTCAGCTTTTTGCTATGTATTTTTCCACTACATTGTCAGGGCAAGCTGAAGATGTATTGAGCAATAAACGCTGCCAAAGGTTTGGATACTCTCCTTTCTCGTCTGCATTTCTCTCACGTTGGATCTACAATACCTGGAAAGGTTGTTTTTTCTTTTTTTCTTTTTTTTACACTACACCGTCCAGAAGTTTTACAAATGAAGGAAATTGATTAAAGGAATCAAAATAGCTTCTATAGTGAGGAGATAAAAATTCATTGCAGTAAATAGAACAAGAACAAATGAACATTGAAAAAAAGAAACGAATGATGATTGACTCCAACCTTTATCATAGACAAGATAACAGCCATTTTTCCAAATCTTCAATCATCTGAAAGAAGCCTTATAGCAAGAAACACAGACTGAGAACTAAATCACATAATCAAGATCTAATCCAAAGTGCCCAAAGGAGATAATTGGCATATTCAACCATAATCAATTAGCACAGTAAAAGGAAATTTCTTTTTTAAAGAAGATATCAAAACTGAGATCCACATTAATAAGTCACTGTTCTCCGACATGATAAGGATTCTGTTGCTCTTGGGCTACCGAAGAGCAACAGAATACTTTGAAGCAGATATACACAAAGAGGTGTGTTTTATCAACACTTCTCTGCAGTATGTTATCTCAGTACGGTTAGAAAACTTGTTCTCGCTGGCTGTATCTGTATTATTATTCATTATTTCGGTAGATGAAACCTATTCAAGGGGCCATTGACTTGAAATTCAAACTTCCACAGAATGTTGGCTTCATAATCCCATTGCAGACCCCCTGCAGCAGTTGTTGACAGCTATAGCTGTGCCAGACGCACGACTTTTAACCTTAAGTAAAATAGAAACTACTGTGGCTAGAGGGCTGCAATTTGGTATATTTTAAGATTGGATGGTGGATGATCAAGGTACCAATTTGCAGCCCTTTAGCCTCAGTAGTTTATCAGATATGAGGGCGGACGGACAGACAAAAAGCAATCTCAACAGCGTTCATCTACAGAAAATTAAATCAGATATAAAGGTAAAACACTCAAGCATTTTTTCGTTTGATCATATTTCTTTGCTCTCCATGCAAAGTCTATATAGTAAATAGGTTGTACCAGGCTCTAATTTTCACCATAATGAATTTCTGAGAAATATTGGCAACTATCTTTTGATTACAATGTTCGTATAGTCAGGGTGGGAAATTAGGTATGCATGTTAGCGAGAGATTTATAAGGAGTTACAAGGATTAGAAAGTCTCAAAGACTTGTTAGTCCATCCGAGAAGACATAGTGTGCTCACTTATCTCTAGGAGCAGGTTTTACTGTTCATTCTCAGTGTCCAAATGATTTTGTCTAGCTTCCTTTGCTGTTTACAACTTCAGGTAACAGTTTATTCCATGTGTCACATATCTTGTATGTAAAGAAGTTCCCACAATGGGATGTTTTGTATTTCTTCAGTTCTAGTTTCCATCCATTATTTCTTGTCTGGTTTTCGTTTAACGTAAATAGGTTACTGTCTACTTTTGTTATGCCTTTCAGTATTTTGAATGTTTCTATTAGTTGTCCTCGCAATCGTCGTGTTTCTAAGCCACACATGTTCAGGCTCTCTAATCGTCTTTGGTAACCTATTTGCCTGATGGACGGAGAGAAAGAGAGAGACTTGATGGGCTTACACATCGATTTCAGTGAAATAGCAGTGAAAATATATTATACCTCCGGAGAAGTTCTGCCGTAATATGTCTCATAGTTTAAAGATAATGAGCGAAAATGTTGGAGGTCCGTTATTGCAGCATGAAATTGATTACTTTTGTAATTTAGTGCCATAATTATACCAAGTAGCATTGAGGAGCAGTAATCATTAACGTTACTGGAAACCCGATGATTACCATAGTAATCCCAGATGTCGTAATGTTAGTTCCTTGTTATTATAAAAAAGAATGATTGGATGTATTTCTGCTGCCAACTAAGTAGTGAAGATCCAATGTCTTGAACAATATTGACATAGGATGAGGAACACCGTTCAAGTGTTCGAAAGTCTTTGTTTTATATTTTTACACAGAAATATATTTATATATATAATTGTGGATATTTTTTAAACAATTTGTTTTCACGGAATTGTGAATTTCTTAACAAACAATATTGACATACTTATGCACCCATAAGTATCAATTAAGATTGAAAGTAATTGCATCAATCTTGAGACGTACAATATAGTGGTGTTTTATTTCTGTAATGAAATATAATGATCGGCATTATTCGCGTCTGTGTATGAAGATGAAACCGTAAACAGTAGGCAGCCATATGAGCAGAATACAAGTAACGACTAATGCAAATAAAATGGCAATTATCATAAACAATCTTCGTCCAGTTTAGGTTGTAACTGCAGTGGGGAGGCGAAAGGATTCCCTGGGCACTTCCCCTCCCCTCCGCCAGTCCCCTATTTGGGCTGCAAGAAATTAAAACCGGCAGTGAAGGGTCGTTAGAGTTATGGCCTGAAATTGTCAATATTTAAAGAAAATGGCAAAACGACATTTTCTGAAAACGAAAACGAAGCTTAACCAGTGAATGCAAGTTTAGATCTTTTAAATCTTAATCTAACTCTTTTGCAATGATTATGCAAAAATCTTGGGTACATTTTTATGAAAAGACTAAGAAATATTGGTAAAGTTGGTACAGAAAATATATCGGATGACAAAACGAGCTATTTTAGAGCAATTGATTGCAGGTTCGTTTCAAGTTGAGCAAGATGAGTGGCTCTTTCAGGGTTCAAACATTTAAGAAAATGTAATCTGTCTGCATCTTCTTTTATGCTCTTACGTCGTACGATCTTTGCAGAACAGCGTATGGTATTGATAGCAATTTGCTATTTATATGCAGATCTAAAAGTACACACGACGTTCATAATGAATCAAATGTTCCAAGAAATAGAGATAATTACTGTTTACTTGAACTCCACTTTCTCTCTCTCTCTCTCTCTCTCTCTCTCTCTCTCTCTCTGTACACACGTATACACACACACACACATAGCTTAAAGGATTTGATAGCTTAAAGGAACTGCTAGCTGAAAATTGATGTTGAGAGCAGAGATTAAGCATAGCTGAGAAGGATTACTGGAATTGTGTAAACATAAGTATATTTATACATAACACTTATATGTATACATGTGTGTGAGTATGTATACATATACGAATGTATACATATATGTATGCATACATACCACCAATAATCCCTTTCAGCTGTGCTTAATCTCAGCTCTCAACATCGATTTTCAGAAAACAATTCCTTTAAGCTGGCAGTACACGCTTTTTGATTGCATTCACAACTGGGTCCCTGTGTCTAGACATGAAATACAGCAAGCCCATCTAAGGAAAATAGATTTGTTCTCTCGTAACTCTCAAAGGAAGAAGATGGATCGCGATGCCAGAGATAGGAATCGTTCATCAAAACCCCTGGAGGATCGGAAGAAGAATTTCCCTCAAGTTTAGTCTTGAAATTTTGCAATACGACTAAAAGGATAGACTGATTTATCTGAACATTCTGCACAAACAGTAGTACGCTATTCCTCTGGCCACATAATTTGGTAAATTAACAATAGTAAAGTTTATGACTTACGGGTCTTTCCTGGATAAGAGGAGACTTTTACCTTTTCCTCAGTAGGTTTGATACAAAGCAATAATTAAGGATGGAGCTATTCATGTAATAAAACCATTTACATGTATTGATATCATCAACTTAAGCAAGAGAGGTCATCTCAACTAGATGCACAGCTTTCTGCTCAGTCTGGTAGCCCGAGTTCGCTCCCCGAGGCCGCTCAGAGTGGAATCAGAGGAATTTATTGCTGGAGAGTGAAAATACATTCCTCGATATAATGTGGTTCGGATCCCACCGTACGCTGTAGGTCCCATTGCTAAGAAATCAATTAGTGCCTAGCCACGTAAAAAAAATAAAAGCACTTCAGTGGCGTGGTCGGTACGGTATTGGCGTGCCACCTCGGTGGTCGCGAGCTCGATTCTCGGGCATTATATTGAGGGGTGAGATACGTGTATTTCCGGTGATAGAAGTTCACTCTCGACGTGGTTCGGAAGTTACGTTAAGCCGTTGGTCCCGCTGCTGAATAACCACTGGTTCCATGCAACGTAAAAACACCATACAAACAAACAAACGTAAAAAAATAAAATAAAAATAAAAATAAAATCTAATCCTTCGGGCCAGCCCTAGAAGAGCTGTTAATCAGCTCAGTGGTCTGGTAAAACTAAGATATACTTAATTTAATCTGGTACTGTAGTATATGATATTACAACACCAAAAATATAAATGTAAAAAAATGAAAGGTTATCAACCGGTTTCGTGATGCAATCAGAATCAACCTTTCTCCACCGTAAATGGAATATGCACAGTACTATACAGTTATCCTCAATTTTTTTCCCCTCTTAATGGCTGATTGAATAAAATCACTGGCGCATTCGCATCGGCGGCCCCCCCCCCATTAATGTATTGTCAGATTTAATTATCTTCGAGTATAAGTTACTCTCAAAGTCAAGTGAATTCGACAGTAATGTTGAAAATATATGCATACGCTTCAAACTTTCGTAATTCAGTTATACAAACACACTCGTCTTCTTACCTTCACCTGAGATGGTAATTTTCTTAGCATTGTAGTAGGTTTTATGTGAATTTTAAATGTATGTTGGTTATTAGGATGAGTCTTTTTATTATGTTTTATGTGTATCAATCCTTTTTACAGCCGTGATGATGGGGCTGAACCCCGAAACGTCGCTTAATAAAGCCTTTTTAAATTACCAGAAGACGTCTCCCTTGCTTCCTCGAGAGAATATATATATATATATATATATATATATATATATATATATATATATATATATATATATATATATATATATATGCAAAAGTTAGCCTAGTTAATTCCCGCTAGACTGGCTTTTTACTTAGATTATATTATGAATCTAAGAGGAATTATATATATATATATATATATATATATATATATATATATATATATATATATATATATATATAATTTCTCTTGAATTCATTATGTAATCTTAGTAAAAAGCCAGTCTAGCGGGAATTAACCAGGTTAACGTTTGCAGTATCCGGAAAAGAAAATTCCAACCTAACTCAAAAGTAAGATGAATAAATATTTGTCCATAGGGTTGTTTAATGGAGTTTTACATAGATCGACATCTAATGCTGATTAGATAATAGATTCACAAAGTGTTGAAGGATTTCAAAAAGTAATGAAAGATTTCAAATAAGTGTATCACAGTTGAATTTCAGTTGCCATTTTGTAGAGTGGTTTACATTATTGTTACCATATCCTTTTATAATTCTAATTTACTTTCCGTCAATTTTCTACAACATTTTCTTAGTCTGCTCCGAAGGAGATTTATCATATGTTGAATAACTAACAAAAGACCGAAATATGACAATATGGCATTGAAAACCCAGTCATTAAGAAGCTCAATTTTCAAAGAAAATAATTTTTCAGTTTTTAAAACCAAAATGAATCAATCCTTCTGCTCCTGATCGTTCTCCTTGACACTGTCTTATGAAGAGTCAGGGCTTTTGAAGATTTGTCCATTCAACATCAACCACCAGCCTTTAGTTCTAGAGGTGTATCACTGTCTTTGTTCCACCCCCCCACCACCCACCCCCGTCCTGGAAGTTTAGTCAGGATGTGGATTCCAGGACAACTGCTTAGATAAGGCGTGATTTATATACAGTATTAATGAGATGGCACAACTCCGAAACACAAGCTGACTCTGTTACGTGAAAGTCCCATACAATATTAAGCTGATTTATGTTCGCCTCTGCCTCCACAAACGTTTCTAAAGGACGCAATGGGCTCTGAAAAGAGATACAACGGGTTAACTTAATGTTATCGTCTGCCTTAAATGTCTAGCCCTTGATAATATATTTGGACAATGAAGGGTAGCACCCATGCCCTCCTTCTATGTAAATGAATAGATGATTCGCCTTTGTAAGGACAGACATTAATAGTTTGTCATTAGTTCTTGAGAAAGTTGATGTCATGTTATGTATATTAGTGAGGTCTGTATCTTCGAAGTAAAAATAGATGAGACGCCTTCATCATAAATAACATCCTCGTATTGTGCGGTATTGCAAACGATGGTGTTGCCATTATTATTGTTAATATTTCATTACAAAGAATTGCCGTCGGAATTCCGGTTATTTTGTATTGCAGTTTCCCATTCTGTAGAATGAGTTTATTTGTAGCATCAGGTGTTCGGTTTAACTGAGACACTAAAGATACTCAGTACTCCGTGTTAGTGCCCTTTGCCCCTCCTTGGCTAACTCAGTACCTGAATTAATCTATGATAGTTGTTCCTAGTTGTAGTTTGTAGACCTGGGTTCTAGTAATAATAATTTTTTCTAATTTATGGGTTTTCTTGAAAATTCCTGAGTAAAGGCGAAAGTTCCTGCACTCTGTATTTTCAACTCTCTTGTCTCCCCGACCCGCCAAAATGCACTGAATGGATTACTTTCACTTTATTTCCCACTAAATGTTAGGCTGTGATCATAGTGCATCTGACCAAGAGATGTCCAATTGTTCAAGTGTTTCGAACTGTTGATATTTCGAAGAGGGATTAACCAGCAATTTGAATTTTCTCAGGAGGGTGTTTTCTCGAAATGATTCGGCATTTTCTCGGACGATGCTTTTAAACTTATAAGACACGAGGACAAATAAGTGAGAATGAAATATCATTTGTTCCATTAATGCCATTTTAGCTCTTCCTTGGAAAAAAGCTAAGTGAAAAAAAGTATGTATGTCTTCCATCTTTTCTTCTTTTTTAATACATATCGAGATTTTACCTCCTTCAAAATGATCAGTATGGGGTGATCAATGTGGCCCATTTTAAAAAGTTCTCTGGATCGTATTCTTACGCTTTTTTTTATCTCCAGACTTAAACCTTGAATAAATGCATGAAGGTTGCAGGTAAGACATTACAGTAAATGATAGAAAAGAGCATTGAAATGAAAAAATTATTGCAATTAGCGAGGCAATAAAAACATAATGGAACTAAAGTTTAAAGCGTCATCTACGCCACTGCAGCGCAAGGGAATACAAATCTAATGTCTTTCAATCATATAGAAATTCTTGTCTCAACTGTACAAAATATTAGAACTTAGAATATTTGTGCCTGGCAGGTGTATGCGTTTTTTACCGCTATTATTATGTCTATGTTATTTCTGCTGCCATGTAAGTGTTATCATGTTATTGTTACTACTTATTTATTCAACCTCAGACTGATTTTCCTTAAATGTATATATGATATGTATATATATATATATATATATATATATATATATATACATAATATATACAATATATATATATATATATATATATATATATATATAGTATATATATATATATATATATATATATATATATATATATATATATATGTGTGTGTGTGTGTGTGTCTGTGTGTGTGTGTGTGTGTGTGTGTGCATGTTTACCTCGAAGTGTACTTATGGCAGTGTTCCACTATGTGACTCAATCCTGTACTTGTACCTTACATTGATACTACGATTCTCACAGGATTGGGGAGGGGCATGTCCAATAAACTACCCTCTCACGAGGCACAATTCACATTCAACTGGGGTATTTCATACTTGACACACGATTATGCAGAAATTTGCAAGTGTGGAAACATAACTGAAAGTGAAGATTTATGATAATCTCCGAAACAATAATGCCTAAACTAACAAGGCTTGATCCGAACTCCAGCTCACTCGGGGTGCGTACTAAAATAAAATCTACAGCCAAATCGCACTTGTTACATCAACAAAAATAAAACTAAAAAATATACGCTGTACTTATTAGAAATAATTGTTCTGTACTGTTTAACATGCGCATTATTCATTTTTTACCTTTTCATTCTAATAAATCATAAATATCCCATACTAAAATTCCTTTATCTTTAGCTCAGACCTTTTTAGGCTTTTCCATAGGTCTTTCCTACTCCCCTCCCCCCTTCCCACAAACAAGAACAACAACAGCAAGAACAATAAAAGCAACAAGAACAGCAACAAAGTAGCTTGTAGGCTTACTCCCCGAGTGAGCGAAAACTTCGAGTTGCAGTGATTTTCTGGAATGAGGCTACAGGCAGTGCATGGTTTTTATTCTGTACCCAAAAATTTATTTGAAAAAGTAGAAAATATTTTATGAAAGTATATCTTCTGATGGTAAAAATGTTTTGATACAAGCCAGAAAAATAGAAAGACTTATAATAGAGTTTTTACGGACCAATCGGATTTTTAACAAACAACAACAAAATGCTTCAATTCATTTCGTCTGATTGTTAACCTTACTTTTATTTTTCTTTTCCTGGACTTATAGAGCGCGCTAGATTTTTTTTTACCCCAAAAGTATTATCAAAATTTTGAGAATTCCGTACTCAATGTGCACATATACTACATATACATACACACACAGACACACACACACACACACACACACATATATATGTGTGTCTGTATGTGTGTTTAGTACACATGTTCCCTATGTGCAAGCTGAGTATAGAAGTCTCTCTCTCTTTCTCTTTATATAGATATATATATATATATATATATATATATATATATATATATATATATATATATCTATATATATATATATATATTATATATATATATAAAGAAAGAACGAAAAATAAAGCTGAAGGGAGCCCACTTCCCAGCAGAAATTAATTCGTCGGTTCAGAGTGCGCAGTTTCGCTCCTTCAAAAAGAGAGATAGATAGGTGTCGGGGTATTAACACTCACCACCACAGAAAATCCATTTCAATTATTGCCCTCCAATGTTTGAACTCCCACAGGACTGGGGTTATTGAATATAGATCGGAGTTAGCTTTTTCTTTTTCTCTTTTTTTTGTAATCATTTTGCTCACCAGATTTGGTTTTCAATTTCCTGCAGTTGTTCCTTGTATTTCGGAGCTCATCACCATTATCATCAATATTATTATTTGATGTCGCTTTATTTGATCATTTAATCAGACATATTCTATCCTCAGCAGCTAAATTTACTACGTTTTAAATACTATTTTACTCCGTTGAGGAAGAGCCTCTCCTTTCTCTCAATTTCTAAAGTGGAATTACAGGTACACCTAGAAACAACTTAAATAGCAAGGATGGTTAGAAATCAAGAAAAGGTAGACCGAATTATGTATAAAAATTTCGGATCTTTCCAAGATCGTGACCCCCAAGGGTAAGCCTGTACCTTTGCCGCGTGTTTAGTACAAGACCGTTAGGGATTACCGTAAAAACATAAACAAGACGTTTCAAAAATCATGAAGATAATGAACCCAAAGAAATATTAGTCCAAGATAACGACCTCCGAAAACCCTTGGGGATCACTACCTAGGAAAGATCCCAAAATTTCTAATATACTAAACAAATATTCGAATATCTAATAAGCACATTGACATTCAAGAATGCTGTTAAGAAAGCAGGGCCACTGCCAATTCCTCGAAATTATGAAGACAAGATGGGTATCAAGAGGCAAACCGAACTAGGAATCTTTAACACTAACGACGCGATTTCAGGGCAGAAGTCCGGATTTTACGAAGGTCAGAGCCTTATTCCAAGGTTCTCCAGGATAAGGAGAATTAAGCAAACAAATCTTTCTTGTCCAGACAATGATCAAACTTGAAGTTTTCCCTTGCACTGAGGATAAAATTGATATTCTTATGACTAAAACGAACCAGTTCAGTAGACAAGACATGCTAACTAGAGAATGTGATAGGCTTCCAGTGCATTTTTTGCTGGGAGTTTAGTTACGATAACAGTTCAAGAATGGTAGATTTTCTCTGGGCTTTTTTCACCGATTATTTTTTTTCACTTCATTATCTGTCTTCCAAAGAAAGAACTCACACGCTTTCTCTCGTCATGACTTACAGCCCACCTACACCAATCATTATTTTTTCATTGATAAGATGAAGGAAATCGATTTGGATATAATGCGAAAATATATGGAAGTCTAACATTGACTACAATGGGAAGTTCTCTTGGTAAGTAAAAGATAGATAATAAGTAGGCGTCAAAATAATACGATTTTTGGATATACTCGTTCTGTACCTTATCACTGACTGACCTACTAGATGACTTACCAGAACAAAGGAAGGGCTTAGCAAGATGAAACCAAAACATTTCCCACCCTTCTATGAACCACGTCGACTCAGGAGTCATTGGCTGAAATCCGTCAAAGTAGGTACCAGTGTACCAAAGAGTAAATGAGTAGTTTGTCATGCATTAGTGGCCTACGAGGGAACGGTGCAAAGGGAGAAGCACCTGAAGTATTATAGCAAAGCTGAAAATGCTTTGTTCCGCCCACTTCTGTGGATTGCTCTTATGCCCGCTCTACCGGTATAGTAAACTGCTACTCGAATGCAAATCGCATTATCATGATGAAAAAAAAAGTTAATTAACTAATTTATTAAATGTTCATGGATGGCCTGATGCTGTTTTTATCGAGAAGCGTCTAATATCACGATGGAATTGCAAAGATTTTATGCAAGTATAAATAATTCCAAAAACATTATTAGTGGAAAAAAATTCAAATCCAGACATTAACGCTGTCAAATGTAGTTATAGATTAAACGACTTAACCAACATATCTCTGAATAAGAGCCATGGAAATACTGTTAACTACTCCCGGTGCTATCTGAGAGAGGGAAAGCATTAAGTCGAAATAGAAATGTTGGTATAAGAGCAAGACAGAGAGGAATACCGAGGATATTAATTTGCCCTGGCTGGAAACAGAGAGGCAAGGCTGCAAAGTCTGTATCGTTGAGACATTTCCTTCGCTTTCATTAAACCTGAGAATTGATGGATTCTGGCAATATTGAAGAGGGGATACGGCAGAGTTTTTTGGAAGGGTGGAAGTGAGTCTGGCACTGGCTTCGCCTAAAAGGGAATAATCGTCTCCAGCAATATTCTAGACCTCTCTCTTTGATGATCACTCCTAATGCTTCATGGTAGGCCATCTCGTGTACCGCTCTTGAACTTGGCAACGTCAAAGGAACACGAAAAAGAGATTTAGCCATCATTATCTCTTGAGTTCTGGTAATGTGTTCATGGCTTAGATAGCAACTGAAAATTCGAAAGAAACTTTAAACAGCTTTTTGACCTCTCTTTAAATAAACATAATTGCATGACTGCATTATCCATCTTTGAATATTATATGTGCGCACGTCTTAAAATACCTTTTTGATAATTTTCTTTCGGAAATGTACAGTAAAAGTATGATCATGAAATGAGCAGAAGTTACTGCTTGAAACAGACGAATCTTTTGTTTAGAATCCGAAACATGCTGTATGATTTTAGCGCGAATTTAGGGTTTTAGTCAGAGAAGGGGGACGTAATTCAGTTTCAACAAACCCTGACTCATATCCTGTAACACTTGGATATGGATAAAATCTTGAACATTTTAAAGTAACGCAAATGATTATGTAACTACATTCACTGCGACCGTCTTCAACGAAATCTCAATTAAAAATAAATTTCCTACGTTCATAATGAACTATTTCCTCGCATTTTAATACATTTTTTTCCTATTTGTTAATTTATGAATATATTCTTTTTAGGAAGTGGGGTCTCTAATTTCTGTATTTCCTTTTACCTCGTCTTACTTCTTCCTAATGAACTGGTACCATATTCTGTGGAAGCTTGAATTTCAAGTCAATGGCCCCTGTGGGGTTGTTCCGTATGGATAGGGTTCATCTTCAGAATAATAATAATAATAATAATAATAATAATAATAATAATAATAATAATAATAATAATAATAATAATAATAATAATAATAATAATAATTAAGGAAAACTCGTAATCACATGAGTCAATAGAATGGGAAAGTAATTCCACAGTAGTATGCCTGTTTGATTTTTTTAATAAACACAGCAGAAAGCTTTCAATAACCTGCACGGTTCTCCTTGCCAATAATAATAATAATAATAATAATAATAATAATAATAATAATAATAATAATAATAATAATAATATTTGGTAGAAGACCCTCTTTTAGGCAAATACTGTTAAAAAGAATGGCAGAATTAAGCCCTACGAGCAACGCCCCCCGGAGGATGCATCGCTTCGATGGATGTAGAGTCACTCTTTACCAACGTCCCCGTAGACGAGACCATACAAATGATCTTGGACAGAGTTTACAGGGACCCCGGCACTCCATCCTTAAACATCCAGAGCATGCCCTTCGAGCCCTGCTGGAAATCTGTACTAAGAAGGCCCCTTTTGCTGATCACCGCAGCTATATGTACACCCAGATCGACGGCGTGGCGATGGGATCTCCCCTTGGGGTCCTTTTCGCCAATTTCTATATGGGTACCGTCGAAGAGAGGGTCTTCCAGAATTCCAACAAACCGAGGATGTACGTGCGCTACATTGATGACACCTTCGTCTGCGCCGACTCCCAGGATGAGATAGAGCAGCTGCGACGTGCATTCCACGACCACAGCTGCCTCACGTTCACGATCGAACATTGCAAAGACCGCCGCCTCCCCTTCCTTGACGTTCTTGTCGAACAGCGAGATTCCGAATTCAGCACGAAGGTGTACACGAAGCCGACGAACCTGGGTATGTGCATGAACGGTGAGAGCGAGTGCCCTGAGAGGTATAAGCGCTCCACCATCAGCGCCTTCGTCAGGAGGGCCCTCTCACACTGCTCCTCCTGGAATGATACACACAGTGAGTTGGAGCGCGCCGCCCAGGTCCTCATCGACAAACGGACACACAATCGTGCTGTTGATGAATCTATAAGGAAAAATATGGAAGCCTGGTACCACCAGGAACCCCGCCCCGATGTTGCAGAGCCCATCAAGCTGTTCTACAAGGGACATTTCCACCGGAGGTACAAGGAGGACGAACAAGCCCTCAAAAAGATCATCGACGAAAACGTCAGCCCAGCCGACCCAGACAAAAATATTAAGTTAATTATCTATTATAAAACGAAGAAGACGAGCAGCCTGGTGATGAGAAACAACCCTTCGGCGCCCCTGCAGGATCCCTTGAAGAAGACGAGTGTGGTCTACGTTACACATGCCCCGTCCGAGGATGCCTCGGCAATACGTAGGTATGACCTCCATGCGTTTCTCCAAGCGAATCTCCTGCCACGCTCAAGAAGGAGCAATCTTCAACCACGCCAGGACTGCTCATAACAAACGGATAAAGAGAAATGATATTATTCCTAATATCGAAATAATAGACCAGACAACGGATCCCCGACGTCTGCGCCTCTTAGAAGCCCTCCATATAGGCAAGGAGAAACCAAATCTTAACATCACCCAAGAAACGTTTCTCCTTCCCACCGCCGCCCGGAGAGCAGCGATCGACCCCCCGACAATACCAGATGATCAGGAGCCCCCACGGGATGACAGGATTCCTGCTACGGACGGAATTCCTGTCGTTCATCCCCAGGCACAAACTACTGTGGCGCTCGCACGAGAGAATCCCCGAGACCTTCGAGGCGAGATCCACGACTTCGTCCAAGACCGGCCCGACCAATGAGAATGCAACTCTAGGTCCAAGCCGCTATAAATACCGCCCCACAGACTTCCTTGCTACAGTCTCTTCAAACGAGAAGGTCGAAACGTTACGTAATACCAGATATACCAGCTATACAGCACCAATACCAGCCCCTAAACCGAGACGAACCCGGCACCGAACTGAACTACGCCTACGGAATAATACCAGCACTGACGACGACCCCTGCTTGACCTGGACCTGATATCCTGTTCCAATAAAAGATTACCTTCAGCATTTATGATTTTTGAAAATTCCCAATATGAATATTGGTCAGTTACTCAGAAACATCACTGAGCCTGAGAAGCGAATTGTAAGGAAAATAGACAATATATAAAATCAACTCGCTTAATTCTGCCATTCTTTTTAACAGAATGATAATAATAATAATAACAACAACAACCATGCCTAGAGGAGTAGGGCGAAACGCGTCAGCAAAGGAGAGAGAGAGAGAAATTGTATATGTATAATAAACAAGATTTGACAAGTTCACAGATTTTGACAACCCCTTTCGGCATGTTGCTTGCCAGTTTAAGCAACCATGAGAAGACTTTGATCAGAAAAATAGAGACGTTACTCTATAGAATCAATAGTGCTGAAGCAGCAGCAATAATAATAATAATAATTTTTTTTTCTTTTTTTTTTGCTCTATCACAGTCCTCCAATTCGACTGGGTGGTATTTATAGTGTGGGTTCCAGGTTGCATCCTGCCTCCTTAGGAAGCCATCAACTTTTCTTACTATGTGCGCCATTTCTAGGATCACACTCTTCTGCATGAGTCCTGGAGCTATTTTAGCGTCTAGTTTTTCTAGATTCCTTTTCAGGGATCTCGGGATCGTGCCTAGTGCTCCTATGATTATGGGTACGATTTCCACTGGCAGATCCCATATCCTTTTTATTTCTATTTTCAGATCTTGATACTTATCCAATTTTTTCCCTCTCTTTCTCTTCAACTCTGGTGTCCCATGGTATTGCGACATCAATGAGTGATACTTTCTTCTTGACTTTGTCAATCAACGTCACGTCTGGTCTATTTGCACGTATCACCCTATCCGTTCTGATACCATAGTCCCAGAGAATCTTTGCCTGATCGTTTTCTATCACTCCCTCAGGTTGGTGCTCGTACCACTTATTACTGCAAGGTAGCTGATGTTTCTTGCACAGGCTCCAGTGGAGGGCTTTTGCCACTGAATCATGCCTCTTTTTGTACTGGTTCTGTGCAAGTGCCGGGCATTCGCTTGCTATGTGGTTTATGGTTTCATTTTTCGTATTGCACTTCCTACATATGGGAGAGATGTTATTTCCGTCTATCGTTCTTTGAACATATCTGGTTCTTAGGGCCTGATCTTGTGCCGCAGTTATCATTCCTTCAGTTTCCTTCTTTAGCAATTATTATTATTATTAGTATTATTATTATTATTTATTATTATTATATAAGAGTGGGGCCTGTCACAAAGAAACGAACTTTTCGGCTAGAAAATAAGTTTTACATTCCCCCGAAAGTATAAGTGCATATATAGAATGGACACAAAGAAAGAAAATGCCGATATGATCGCTCAGTCGCATGAATTTTTCATATGAATGTTCTTCAGTCTGGAGCGCAGAGATACCAGTAAAAATCATATTATTACGGTGTGAGTAAAATTCGTACTCGAGAGACCAGTGGAGAAAGTTTACTTATTGTAGATATATCAGGCAAAATGATCGACATCATTTGACGCCTTAATCGATTTGCGTGCTACAGTTTGTAAAACATGCGTCTTGGATTTTATTTAATTGCTAAGTCGGTCGCGTCTAAAAGTGCATTGGGCGTATGTGTAAAAATAGACTTTGATCTGTAATAAACCTGTTCTAAATCACAGTTACTGAATGTACAAATTAGTTCTGATTATAGTACACATACTTCTTGAAGAGAATGCGTACTTAGCGTATCAATTAGTACGGAAAGCACCAACTTTTTCAATTTAAGTTGAAACGGATGTGACAAGAGGAATATAAGTAAGGTATCAGTCACGCGTAATTAATCAGATTAACAAATATTACCACCTTGAGTAAAGGCATTTCTGAACCTCATTAACGTTAAACAGGTAAACTCAGATAACGGTATACTACTCGGGACGACTTGCCATCCTGCCATTCTTCTCCACACTCTTACTCGGGACTGGCGCCGGGGAAACGAGTCACAACACCCTAGGGCATCATTTCCAATGCCCTTCTTCGGCATGGCATCGCTATAATCGATGGTGATTGGTTGTTCAGACCTATGGACCCAAAGAGCCAATCAGGAAAGAGTCTAGGGAAGCTTCTGGCACTCCCAAAAAGCCACGCCAACTTGTAACGATTTTTTCCTTACGGGAGGCGGGGGTGGGGGGGGGGGGGGTTGCTATAGCATCACCGGCAACTAATTTGTCCGTTATTCCAATTCCCAAACGAACACGTCGTTTGGCTAACTCACGAAGAATTGCACTATTTTGGGGAGGGGGTGGTTATAACCACTCGCTAACCGGCCCATACGTGTTCTTCGCCAACTAACAAAATTCATGGAACCTATTAGTCTTTTCCTGGAAGTACCAAATTTAGGGATCTCTTAAAGTATGGTCACCTTTTAATATGAAAAATGAACATTCTCCCGTAAAAAAGAAATTGTCGATGCTTAACGATGATAGATAATAATTTGACAGTTTAACTATACATTTTTTACCAATAAATTCCAAGGTATTCTTGTTGTTATCATTATTATTTTCACATTCTTATGGAGGAGGCAACAAGCTTATTATCTTGATCATAAGAAAAAAAATGAGCCGAGACAAAGTTATTAAGAAGGTGCATAACCATTAGAAATATCAAGCAGAAAATTACATGTCTGTTGTTTGGTAGAGTACAGAGGTTCACAACAGTCCTTTTGTACCCCTCGACACTAGGCAAATGGTCTCCGTAGGGGGGTAGTGCCGCCAGTGTACCTCATGCGGCATTGTATGCATTACTTAAAGTTCTTTGCAGCCTCCCTTCGGCCCCTAGTTGCAACCCATTTCGTTCTTTTTACTGTACCTCCTTTCATATTCTCTTTCCTCCATCTTATTTTCCAGCCTCTCCTAACAATTGTTTCATAGTGCAACTGCTTTGAGGTTTTCCTCCTGTTACTCATTTCAGACCTTCCTACTCTCAATTTCTCTTTCAGCGATGAATGACCTCATTGCTCCTAGTGCTCGGTCTTTGCCCTCAATTTTGTGTTCAATTCGGCTTAACTAGGCAAAGGGTTTTGTGCTGGCATATGCTAGCTTAGTCTGTGACAAACCGCAATTGAAAGTGAGGACAGATGAAATCTTTGATAGGGAGAAAATAGGTTAAAGAGCTCTGGATCATAAATCACTCGGTTTACATCAGACTTGAACGGAAAAATTTCGTGCAAAAAGGGATTGCATCGCAACGTCGAAAGACTAACCTTTCAAACAGTCAAGTGTCCTGACAGCAATGACAAACATTTCGTTAGTTCACAAAACGAGAATATTCAGCGAACAAATCCTGTAGTAGAAAAGTGTACTTGCTTTTCGTAAGAAAGATTCAGGCAACTGCACTAAATTTTAACAGCGGTTCTCAAACTTTTTCCTGAGTGATCCTATTTGGAACATTTCAATCCTTCGCGATCAAGAGTAAAGAGAAAGAAAATGTACAGTGATATGTACACTTTACTTTGGAAAAACATAGATAATGTGTACAGCTCTTCATTCACAGACCTAAGCTGGTTGGATCAATGGCACTGTTGTTCTCTTTCACAAAACTAAACTAACAGGGTTTGTGGTTAAAAGAAGAATTCAATTAATAACTGAAATACACTGAAAGCATGATCATTTTCTTGTGGCCCTGAGACCCATCAAAATTGATAGTTGGGTCACGACCCATAATTTGAGAACCACTGTACTAAAATATAAAACAGAAAATAACGCCAGTATTCAGTTGTATTCATACAGCCTAAAATAAATCCCAATACATAAAGCGCATCAAATCATGTGAGCTATCATTCTGCTCCCTGTCATGATGCTGACATGTGTCAAATAATCGCAGAAGTTGATGTCAAAGAAATCATCAGAATTAAGCCTGAAACGATAATAATCTAGAACTTCTGATCATTTCCCCCCCTCAACGTTTGTTTTCTTTCTATTGGTACATTTTGAAGTAATATATGATTTTCCACCAGGTACACAAACATACCCACACATTTCTTTAACATATATAGGTACATGCATATATGTTTGTGTATATATATATATATATATATATATATGATATATATATATATATATATATATATATATTATATATAAAGATAAATGCCACGAAGGAAAAATAAACGAAGGAGTCTGCGAGATCTTTCGGCTGAAAAGCCCTTTACTGAAGCAGCTACTGACAAAAATACGAGAAAAGACAATACAAGAAGGTTCGTATAACTGACAGATAGGGATTATAAAAGGATTAGTGCCTAGAATCCGACACACCTGGAAGATAAGAAACCTTCCCAAACAAGCATAAACAAAGGGTGCAATTAAAGGTTTAAGACAATCATCTCAGATACAATCTCCAGACAATTAAAGGATTATAGGTGACAGCTATACGGAACCTGGTAGACAAAAAAAAAACCATATTCACAAAAAATGACAGACATACATTACAATAAAATTTTTTTTAATAACTCTAAGGCAACTGATTTTTATTTAAGTCAGTAATATATATTTATTTATGGATTTATCACGTTCCTAACTTTCGTGATTCTGTTATACATATATATATATATATATATATATATGTGTATATATATATATATATATATATATATATATATATATATATATATATAATATAATGTGTGTGTGTATTGTAAATCGTCCATATATATGTGTGTGATATATATACATACATATATATAGATATATGTATATATACATATATATATATATATACGTATATATATACATATATATACATACATATATATGTACGTGTGTGTATTGCAAATCGTCCTCACATTTCTGTTCTTTAGTAATGATAAGAATAATCAGAATCCAGTACTCTGGTTGATCAGTCATAAATGAGTCTCATTCGTTATATTTCCACCATGATTAAACGGAAATGAAACTATCTGATAATCTCGTCCATAAATCGTCTTACGAGACTCTTTCAAAGGGTCCTTATTAATATACAAACCCATCTTAATACATTACTCCCTTTTTTTGTCAAGAGAAGTTGGGCGAGTTCATCCGATTTCCAATTATCATAATCTATTTTCTAGAGTATTTTGTCAGAGATAATTCGTAACCGGTGCTCTCACCTCCGCTAACCAATAATCTTTAAAGTTGAGGATTATCTCGTGCAAACATTGTGATGGCGTCAGTCTGATGCGTCTCGACAAGGCTCGGTTGGCGACATTACCTATAAAGCGTACAATAGACGGAATGCCGAGGAAATAACATTAGTTTCTGTCAAGGGCCATTCGATATCGAATGTGTCTGTCACTGCTGGGAATGGCGCTTATCATAGGGCACGTAAATACTTTCTGTATTATCTTTCTGGATAGCTGTCAAACCTCCTTCATGTGAAATGGGTAATATCAACGTTACATTTGTATACCTATTTTTTTATTACTATAGTCCTTGACATTTCACCATATATCATAATAAAAAATTTTAATTTTCTGTACGCACCAGTGCCTATAGTTAACAAAGGAATGAAGTCCAAATGGGACTCAGTTTTGCACATCAGTTTTCCTAGTTTGAATCATATTTCTCATAATTATTCTCATACTTATCTAAATGCATACACACCTATCATTCACCTCATGAGTAGGAAGTAGGAGGGGGAGAGGGAGGGGGAACAGGATGCGAATACGTTAATCACCATCACATACCTATTCATACATCTTCACACTACCTGAAAACCAACACGGTTTTTAAAAATATAGTACCTCCATTAACAACTAGTTTACTGGTATAGAGGTTTATCTGCAGAATAAATTACTCGCTTTATTTTCATTTCATTATGAATTGGTTATTCTCAGATCACAGATCACCCCTGCTGTAAGGGATACTGGTAGTTAAAGGCATTCATGTAGGGACAATCTTTAAAGAACGCAGTGACTATAACGTTTACTTGGTTAAAAAAGATTTAACAGTATACTGTAATGAGAAAGGTCTTATCCTTCAAGATGATACCTTAAAATCAAGGGTTTTGACACGATATGTGTAAACAAACCTAGCTTATAATCGTATCACCATCGCCTGTTACATCAACACCCCATTTTATTTGAATATATCAGCCTCATGCAAACCTATTTCTGAAGTATGAGGATCATGAAATCAGTTTGAGGAAATAATGTTTTGGTTGAAGAGAGCAGCATTGACATTGTGCAATGACTTGAATGTGCAGTGATTGTGATAACCATTAATAAGAATATGAAAAGAAACAATGATACTGGCGACCCGAGGGTCTGACTTATGCCGCACTCTTACATCGACTTCATCTGTAGACTCTTGAGTTCTGAAACTTGTCCTCTTCTGTGTTCCGGTGCCAAGAAATAACGTCACAATTAAAGGGTAGGTTTAGATCAACTTCTAGAATGAAATCAAAATCGTTATTTCCTTATTTGCTATTCATTTGTCGAGGCTTGGGCGAATAGATGTAGGGTACAGGGTCCTCCTTGAACCGTGTAATGAAATAGAAGGTCCCATAGGAGACTTAGCATATTCTTGCTCATCAAACTTCTAAGTACTAACTTTGCATCTACCTTCTTGTAATGATGGTTATGAAATCAATGTAAAAGATCTGAAAAACGTAAGTGCAATTATACTCACTAAGACGGGAAACCTACCTTTCTTCCAGGTACCATTGAAAAGACCCAACGTTTCTTTCTAAGGGACAAACAATCTGACACGGAGTTCCTAGTGAACACCAGAGCATGCAGATCATTCATCCCAGCCAGCCTGAGTAGAATAATCAACTCAACCCCGCTCCCCCCACCAACCTCCAAGTATCAACCACTAGCGGAGCACCACTAACAACGTAGCCTACAGAAGGCGGATGATGAAAATAGCTTTCAATGGGAAAAAATACAACTGGTCTTATATCATGGCAGATGTGATGATGGTGTTATTAGGAGCCGATTTCCTAACAGCACACAACCTACTGGCGATTTAGACCTAAGAACAGAAACGACCTCGTCTTCACAAAAGCAAAGAAGACTTACCACAACCAAATATCATCAGTGATTCAACAACAGCAACAAATATGTCCCATCGCACCAGACATCACCCTGCCAGAAATGCTGGAACTACCAGAATATAAAGAGGTATTCAAGGATGAACTGAAGCCCGACTTAACCAAACCAGCAAAACAGCATCAGCATCACATAGAGACCGAAGGTCCCCCAATCCACTCATGATTCATGCCTCCTGGATGAAGCAGGAATATCCCAAAAAGGCGCCAGCCCATGGGCATCACCCCTACACATGGTACGAAAGTCAGACGGAACATGATGCCCCTGCAGAGATTACCAACGGCTAAACATTAAAACAAAACCAGATACCCACTACTAAATGTAGCAGACATAACCAACCAGATAAACAGAGCAAAAATCTTCACAAAAATAGATCTCCTAGAAGTCCCAGTGGCAAAAGAAGATATCGAGAAGACCACAGTCTTCAACCCTTTCAGCACTTACACATTCAATTACAGCTGCTTCAGTGTCCACAACTCAGGGGCAAGATTCAAAAGACTGATGGGCGAACTGTTTGTCAACCTTCCATTCTGAGTGGTCTACGTCAACGACATCCTAATATTCAGCCCCACCCTAAAACAGCATCTCAAAGATGTTAGGAAAGTGCTGAAGGGACTCAAAGAAAACAGACTCATAGTGAGGACAAGTTCGAATGGGCAAAATCTGTATAGTTTCTAGGACGCCAAGTGAGCCAGAAGGCATTAAACCCCTACCAGAAAGAGTGACAGCAATAACAGACTTCCCAAAACCAACAACAGTGAACTCAATGCAAGAAACTGGATCAACACTATCCAACTCAGGAGAGACTATCCCGAGATAGAGGAAGTGCAGAAGGGTGAAATGGACCTGCAGACTGTAGCTGATCAATGCCACCCTCATATGGAGCGGCCTGTCAATCAACAGTGGAAAGACGATTATTGCCTGCGAAATGAGAGTTGGATGCCCTCGCCTGCACTTGCCAGGTCTAAGAAGGTGAGCCTTCACTCTCGCCCACAAACTTGTCCCATCCATTGGGCCGGCCAACTGCCCAAACCACAGCAGAGTAGTACATCTGGTGGGGAATGAGAAAAGATGTGAAAAATTGGACAAGAGAATGCATCCCATGCCAGACATGAAAAATCGGGAGGCACGTCGAAAAAGGGATAGAAGAGTTCACTGGAAACCCCTACCCCACCTCTGAGGGGTACAGATACCTGTTTACTTTTATAGACTGGAACACCAAGTGAGTCCTGTAGCGCCCACGTGCGTGGGCCTACACACACCTAAAACTGTGACCGCCATTATCCTGTGACGAGGAACCACGAAAGAAAACACGCGAATAAAAGAACACAATTTCCCTCGTATGACCTTTCTACATATATCTTCATTATTATGACTGCCACATTATATGTATTATCACCATTGTAAGTATTGCTCTGCCAGCTTTCCAACTATATAAGTGTGATCTTCCGTCCAACGTCCTGTAACACTTTATATGCATATTTCTCTCTGTGAACAAACACAAATGCTTGATCTTAATCCCTGTTTCTACTTGCCAGAGGTCAGAAGCTACATTGCGGCTCGCACGAACCCTTGACCTGTGTGAATGTTTTGTAAATAAATTAGTAAGCCGCAGATTCCTAATCTTATTTGCACCCTTCCTCACTCTATATTCTATTCTATTCCACAATACGAAACGTAAAAGCAATCATGCACCTTAGCAAGTCAACAAGAAACTGGGAAATAAATCTTTAAAATCCTTATCAAATAATATCTATTAAAAATATTATGAATTCGATAATCACTTACAACGTTCCTTAAAACTATATTGCTTACTAAAGTAAAACTTCTCATTACTTTCATTCCCTCTCCAGACTCAATCAGTATATCCAGGACGGAAGTTAATGAGATTAGGAGAATCTCTAGCAAAAGATTTTCTTTAGATCTTGGCCATAGTCAAAAAGCTTAATCGTATGAAGTCTGGTGAGCAATCATTAATTCATAAATGGGGAAAGGAGAAATGTTTTGGTTATTACTTCACAGTCATCTTTCAGGTTAATATTAAGTGAGGTAAATTATTTGTAGATTACTTCGAGATCATCTTTTTATTGATACCTACTGACCAATGACATCAAGTTCAAATTCAAATTCAAATGCAATTATAATTAAATGGATTTCATATATTTTTTTTAAATTACGAAGATAATTCTTACTCAGATTGCGCAAGAACTGGAAACCTACAGTGTACAGTATTTTGCTACTATATCCTTGTGAGTCTGTCATTTTCAAACAGAAATAAAGTTAAGTTATGAAATAAGGCTGGCACAAGGGAATATTCTGAGAAAAGTCTCAAGATTTACGTTATGTCAGCGGTATTTTTAAGTTTTGCAACACTATACCCTCTCTAAATTGTCATATTCCTTTGTGTATCTAGTACTTCAATAGTTTTCTGCTTTCATTTTCGCTTTTTGGAATGGTGGTAAGTCTTATTTCGAGACAGACTTGAAGAAAATAAATTCTGACGCGATGAATAGTATGGAAACAATGAGTAAGTTAAAAAGCATGCTGCCGGTATGGAAATTCATTTGAGGTTTATGAAAACGTTTGAGTCCTTTTCGTTCCTAACAAAATCTCATATTTTCCAGGAGGGGAAAAACTTGTTACTTGTAATCTTTAATGTCTGCAGTTTTACCACTATGAAAAAGGTTCAAAAAGATAGTAGCCTGCAGCAGTTTTATTGATAATCGCTGTTAGTTACAAAAACAATTCAGAAACGCATGTATTACCTATGATACTCTGCTCTAGACATGTGATATATATCATATATATATATATATATATATATATATATATATATATATATATACATATATATATATGACCCAATTTAGGATTTTAGGTCATTGGTGGGTTTAATCTACTGAAGGAAACGCTAGGAGTAAGTTGGCAGACCTATATTCTGGTTTAAAAGTACAAGGGTCTCCCTTAAATTATGATTAGTAATTAGATTTTTAGTCCACCAACGCACCCAGCCGAAGAGAGGTGCCCCAAATTTCGGGGACTTTTGGCACTTCCGTTGCATTCGCTTTCCTTTAGTACATTTTCGACTTTCTTGCCTTTTTGCAGAATATATTTAACCTCATATGCCGCTCCATGACTACTAATAGTCATGTTCTTTTTAGTTTTCCGTAAAAGAAAACTACTGAGATGGCTTAGTTTATCCATCATCTCTTTTACTGTCTCCATTTTTTCTGTCCGCCCTCAGATCCTAAAAACCAATGGAGGCTAGGGGACTGCAATTTGGTATGTTTGATGATTGGAGGATGGATGATCAACATACCAATTTACAGTCCCCTACCCTCAGTAGTTTTTATTTTGAGGTTAAAGTTAGCCATGATCGTGCATCTGGCAGCGCTATAGAACAGGCCACCACTGGGCAGTGGCTGAAAGTTTCATGGGCCGCGGCTCATACAGCACTATACGCTGGAGAGAAAACTCGATTACGCCGAAGACACTTCGGTGAATTTTTTTACTTTTTTTTTCTTTCTTTTTTTTTTTGATACAAAGAAAGAAATGTGAATAGCGGTAAAACACAAAAGACACTTCTACTTATTTAATCTAACGTTAGAATTATTTTTTCTCAGGACTGGGTTTTTGTTAGACCTAAAACAGACTGAGACTAAAAGACTGACTAGTTTATAAATCTAAATTTGAGTAGAATCTGAGGGTCACTTATACATTTTTTTTTTTTTTTTTTGACCTTTCAATTAATATGCCATCATTTCTTTTGATACACGGTCTACTCGTAATGCAATTGAAACCAAGTTTGACTGCTTTTTAGACAAAAATTGCGTCGAAAACTGCAAGGACCACAGATGGCGTAGAAAACCAGGATTGATCGCTTGATTCTACTTTGGCTGCTCATGAACACCGGATGTACAGACTTTCCTTTATAACGGTCGCATGGTCCGCTGCTACTATCATGATCAGTTACTGTTGCAGTGTGGGGTCAACGGTGGGACATTACAACCAACATTCTTTGGAGGTTTTGAATGTCAAGTCAATGGCCCCTGTGTGCAATTTCCGTGTTCATGAATAAGTACCGATTCATTCAGACCCAAGTCAATTTGTCAGGACAATTACTAAAACAGCTGTTATAATGCTATAAGCATACTTTGCATGGATACCTATCTATTTTGACTCTATGATGGATAATGAGTGGGGTAACATTGTATCAGCCTCAAGATAACTTTTCTTTTCATGAAACTATGAACTAGTAGTACAAATTCTGGTAAAAGCAAGGATGCAGTAGCACGAGTGAAAGGAGCTACTTTGGCTTCTTATCTGCGTGTCACCTACTCCGAGGTGCTGGTACTAATCATGGCGGAAGCTTCTTGGGACGCTGAGTTTAGTACTAGCCCCTCGGGGATCAAAGTATCATACACACCCGTTTTTATAATGTGTGGTCGACAAATCATAGTACTATAGTCAAACTCAGACTTTTTGGCCGCCAAGGCGTTGGTCGCACAGTTGCCACAGTTCTCTAAATACGCCACGATAGTGATGAAAAAATGTCTATTTTTTATACTAACCAAATATATGGTAATTACTCTGTTTCATAATAAAAACTTCATATGTTTAAGAATGACCAAGTTTTTGATGAGGAAATGAATGTTACTAAAAATGTTTTCCTGAGATTTGACATGACCTCTGTGCTGGGTTAGCGCTCCGTTGCCACCTCAGCCCGACCAAAAGGTCATTCCGTGTCACGTACCCACCACGTAAACACCTCCCGCTTCTCGCTGCCCCCGCATGCACAGTCAGACTCAGAAAATAATTTATAATGTTAATCTGTACTTTTGAGATGAAAAGGCCTACGCGGACACAGCCAAAGTAAGCAAAAGGACAGTTCAAAGGATTTGCTCCAAAGCAAATCAAGAATGGTGGTCAGAGGATGAACGCAAGAGAGAGAGAGAGAGAGAGAGAGAGAGAGAGAGGAGAGAGAGAGGTGGGGCGGAAGTACCTACCTTGGGAGAAGTGGCAACGGTGTGGAAAATCCCTGAAAGACAGACGTTTCATAAGGCAACTGATGTGCAAAATGGAAGTTTTCTTTGCCGCTAAGCATGAAGGAACAATATACAGGTATAGTCGCCTTGAAGGTTAAATATGTTAATAATCCATGCTTCTTCCAACTCCAGTATTCATTCATAAACATCTGCTGACTCGGTCACGGGAGTAGATTTTGTTCGTCTATATTTGGGGTAAGAGCTGAAGTACGTGATGATACTGAAATGTCAAGTGTGGTAGAAAGAAAGAAAGAAGAAAAAAAAAACAGTACTAGTTTACATGCTACAAATCTTTGGTTCGGTCGTTAAATCCTGTTACTAATTTCTCTCGTTTGTTTGATTTACTTCCATTCTCAGGATTACCTTTGAAGGTGATCTTCCTTCCGTTGTATCCTCGCTACATTTTGGTAGGCTGAGGTTAGCATACTGCTTTTATAAACTTCCTTCCTTGTCAAAACCGCAGTTGTTTACAAGCATGAGGGTGGGGATCATACATGTGTGTGTTCTGGTTTGTGTATGTGTGTCAGTGTGAGTAGGGTCGTTGTTTGGGCATCGTCCATTGACTTCGCATTCCAAAATGATGCCAAGCAGGGATTTACCCTTGATTTTTCCTAAGAATATCGGTGTAACTGCAAGTAATCCAATTGGATCATAACCTCCTCTGCATAACATACGACATTTATATGAATGAGACTTATAATAACAGCGCGGGAGTGAATGAACTGGATGCATACTAGCTATTGCATAAGAAAGAGAGGAAAAGTAGACTAAAAAAACTGTACCGTTCGGCTCCGCTGGGCAGGTAACTCCTTATTTGGAAACTGTAAACAAGCGGCGGCGAATCGACGCTTGGCAGTCGTCTCGGGAAGGAATGATTTATGTTTAATTGCCGCCGGCTGCTACAGGAAGCGAAGGAAGAACATAATAAAATGTCTGTACTAAAGTTTCTCTTCTGTAGTCACTGGACGAGTCTAGCAACATTCGGCAATGAGAGAGGGGAGAGGTGGGTGTGTACGTGCGTGCGTTCGTGATCATCATCCGGGAACTCAGTTCTGCTGTATGCCGGCCTAAGTGAGGAGGTGTCCTTGTTTGGTCGTCTCCATATCAGTTGTATTGTTGTTTGATGTGAATTAACAACCTAATACATACCTTTTCCAATCTTTAATGTTCTGCCATGCCCATCAGTGAATTGAAATCGAATTACAGTGCGTAATAAAAGCTGGAGTACCGAATGTAAGCCATGTGGTGAATACATAACGTAAAAAGGGTTTTATAGTGTTCGGGCGATTTTTCCCCCTTCCCAGTATATTTGCTCCGTGTTTGGTGGTGGTGGTGGTCTGCTGTCACTGCCTTCAGCCCACGGCAAACACTTCAGTCTATCCCTATGTCTTTTCGTTAGCCAGCTGTGTCACAGCCACAGCAGCAGCACCATCCCAATGTTATAATAATCATAGTAAGGCAACGAACGTAACCTGGAAATTTGTGACAGGGAGGAGAGAGAGAGAGGGAGAGAGAGCTAGGCTAGAGAGAGGGGACGAGAGCGAGAGAGAGAGAGAAAGAGAGAGGGAGGAGGATATTTACAACTCAAGACTGGGAGCCTATCGATTTTTGACGAGGTAAGTTTGTTTTTTGCTTCCACGAGAGATTTTTGTGTGAAAAGGCATCGTAATGGGGTGGCTAATGGCATTGGGATTCGAATGCACTGTTGAATGTAGTATTTGATGGATGTATCGACCGGTCTCCGTGTGTCAGGTTGGCTGCGGGGAAGGGGAATGGGAGGGGCTCTGAGGAGGGAGGGAGGAAGGGTGGGGGTGAATTATTGGTAACGGCGAGAGAGAGAGAGAGCGAACACCCTGTCGACCTTCCCACTGCGCTGGTTGACGCATGAAACGTTAGGCCTATTCAGCTGCACTCACGCTTTTCCTTTCCTCTTATTCGCTTACTGTCCCTTATTTAGCCTCGAATTGCCGTTCCAACTCCTTATTTAAACAACACCAACAGCCCACAATGCTGGAGTTTCCCCCCCGTACTCCATCGGTCGCGAGAATATGGTGTCTGAACTTCATAAGGGAGGAATGGGCGCGGCCTCGAATCATGTAAATGAAGCTGTCTCTTGCGGCAAGTTGAGCGCTGCATTGACAAGCAAGAGAGAAGTTCCATAGCAAATGGGACTCATGACGAGACTTGTCGATATGCAGAATTTGCCACTGATGCTGTTTCTTGAATCTCTCTCTCTCTCTCTCTCTCTCTCTCTGCATAGAAACTGACGCCCTAAACTAGTACACAATAGGAACCCGCTGAGTTCTTTTCTAGTAGACAACGTATGGCCGAACACAAGCTACTATTCACGGGAATTTTATTTGTCGAAGGGTAATGAGAGAAAATGCCGTTTTTGCATGATTTTGTATCATCACCTGCATGCATTGGACAAAGTTGGCAGATAAGTGGAGAGCATTAGGACTGTTGTTAGAGCAAACTGTTTGTCATGTATAATTACACACTTGAATGTTCGTTTGTATGTTGCTTTTAACACTTGCAAGAGAGAGGTATTCCAGAGAGCTCTAGACCTAGGCCAATGCTATTTCTGTTGAATTCTCGCACAGATCATAATCGATATTGTTGCATTCGAAATAAATTGTAGGGTTCCGCCATGTCTTTAGCGTAGATTTACAATGTAAAGGTATTTTACCCGCTATAATTTCCGAATATTGATTACAGTACCTACTACACATGGGACTCGCCACGCCTCCCAACATCGGAACGGCCGGTGGACCTTGGGCTCCTACGCTCTCTTTCTCTCTCGCTAAAATCTATTCCTTAGTTTACATAAAATGACAAACTATTGATACAATATCTTACCCAGTTATTAATGCTCACCTTTCATGTAATGTGTAGGTCTAGCAGGGCGTTACCGTCCGTAATATATGTGCTGCTATTCAGCGCCGTTCGATCAGCGAGTCTAGTTTTTTGCATGAATAATTAAAATTAGCAGAGGTCGGATGCTAGTCTACTTGCACCCAAGGGAAATCATAATCAACAAGTTCCCCTGCCTCTGCCAGGATTCGAACCATGGCCAGGTTTAGAAACAACAATAAACTGACTTTGGTCACCTAGGTCTAGAGAAAAGAACTATGTTTATGGACATTTTATTATATACCCATATAGATAAAAGATGGGAAACAGAAGAGTTATATTTCTGAAAGTATAACATCCCCTCTCCGAGTATAGATATGTAGTACAAGATTTTTTCAATATAGTCATGTGCCCTATCATGGGACGACTTGCCAAAAACCCGCAAGACCGTTAAGACTTGAAATGGTGAATCATGGATGAACACATGTACAGAAAGTTTACACATTAGCAGTTGCTGCACACATCAGCACAAAAGGTTTATCAGTAGTTCACTGGACCTTGCCCCACAAACACTGCCATTCACATCTGTCTTCCATACACACACTTTTGTCTAGGATACTAAGGCCCTTTCTCGCCAATATCTCAGTTCATACTTTTGAGGTCTTCCTCTATTCATTCCTCCACCACTTTGGAATTTTACAGTCGTATCCTCAATGTATTTTCATTCATTTTTTCCCCCGCATAACAAAACCACATTTACTCTTGATTCATCCTTCCGGTTATTATAAATATTTTTTTTTTCACTTTATGCTTCTCCACAGTTCTCATCCTTTCAACTCTCATGTCCCATATGCTTCAGTATTTAACTTTACAGTTTCAACCCTGTTTGTCTTTCACTTGCATTTAACGTACACACTTCACGTATATAAAGAGTAGTTGCTTCTTCAGTCCCTCATACATTCTTATATTGGCCTCTATAGCCACTTTCATTTTTCCAATATTTTGCTCACATCCTGTTGCCTTTCTTGCTTGACCTATCCTGTGATTCACTATTTACCTCATCCTACCATCCATTAGGCTTATATTGATCCATACTCTTTCCAGTCTTATTGCGATTTATTATTTCATTTTCCTGTTCCATAACCTTACTCTTGCTCATATTTCCTCTTGACTTTCTCGAAAATATTTCACTGGATTCCGTAGCTTCCTTTAGCCAATCCGTTCCATTAGCTATTGTATCCTTTGCAAACATTAACTGTTCTACACTCCATCCACGACACTTTGCATCACTCCAGGCACAGAGACAATTCTCCCTTGTCTTAGAGACCCTCGTTATTTTATAAACCAGTCATTCGCGTGTCAAAATATTTTATTGCACCCTTTGCGTGTGTTATAAAACTTTTAACTCATCAGTTTTCTATTATACATAATCGGCATCCTCCTCCACACTTCTACTTGATCAGCTCTGTCATAAGCTTGTGAATTCGTAAATGCCATAAGTAACTTTTCCCTCTTCTTTTAAGCTTTCAAGCACAGAAATATTCATAACAAACACGTGATCTTTGCACACACTTCCTTATCTAAAACCCGTATTGTTCTTAAGCTGCCAGTCCCTTTCTGTCAGCTGTCTTCACTGGTGTACTAAGTAATGTTTGGCTATGCTATTATAATTGTTACAGTCACCTTCATCACCCCAACCCTTGTACAAAGGAATGAATGTTCTTTTCCACATCTCTTGTTCAGCCACTCAGTCTCACTTCGCCGCCATGTTTATTATCTTACAGTTAACCCAATTGATAATAAGGGTCTTCCTAATCTGTAGCCTCCTAATTACAGTATTATCTTAAAGTTAACCCAATTGATAATAAGGGTCTTCCTAATCTGTAGCCTCCTAATTACAGTTTTTATATCCTCAGCAGTCACTTCCACAAGCACTCTGAAACTGACAACAACCCCCTCCACTCTTGCACCATTCAGTTCGGCCTGTGTTCTATTCTCCACATTCTAAGACTCTTCAAAATACTCCATTGACTCTGAGCTATATTCCCATCAGACAACATTTAATAACCAATTATCCTACTTAGATTGTTGCCTATATTGCTGCTGCTATCTTTGTTCATTGCTTTATTTTTCTTCCACATTTTCCTGTTCATGATCCCCTATTTTCCTGCATGCCTGGACATGATAATCTCCACTATTGTCAACAGTTGCGCCTCAAATAATCAGTTTTTCTGTACTAAGCCTCATCTTTCCTCATCCCACCACCTACTTTTTTTTTTTATTCCCCCTCCGTTCCATAGTATACCTACAAGCCTATGACCCCATCTTTGAAAATTACATAATCATTTCCTCACACTGATTCCATTGTAATAGCAAATAGCCTACACTCGTCTTACTTCTTTCTGGATAAACTCACTTGTCGTAGCTCTATCATATATATATATATATATATATATATATATATATATATATATATATATATATATATATATATATATATACATACAAGTGAATGCTTATGTTTGGATGTATATTAGTAACTTTGTGCCTTATAGAAATCCGAGCTGCTTGATCGATCTAGACAAAATTTGGCACAAGGCCATCATTTGACTCAACTTAGATATTGGGGTAGGTTTCAAACCCATACCTCTTCCCCTTCCCTTTGTAACTTATGTGGTAACTGCTTGATCGATCTAGACAAAATTTGGCACGTGGCTATCATTTGACCCCACTTGGATAATAGGGTAGGTTTCAAACCCACCCCTTCCCCCTTCCCCTTCCCCTTCACCTTCCCTATTCCCCCACCTCCCTTCCCTTTGTAACTTACATGTAACTTAATGTGGTAACCTATTGACGATCTCCTAGACGACATTTGGCAGGTGTCCATCATTTGACCCAACTTAGATAATACCCCCTCCCCTTCCCCCTTCCCTTTGTAACTTATGTAGTAAATAAACTCGACAGGTTTATCGTACTTAATTTCATGTACTCAATACCAAACCAATATACTATAAAAAATGCTTATCTTTCCTGTCATTAATAATTTTGTATCAAGGTTTATATTTAGGTTTAGTGGGGGTGTGTTTAGTTCTAGTGGGGATGTGTTAAGGTTTAACAGGGGTGTGTTTAGGTTTAGTAGGGGTGTGTTTAGTTCTAGTGGGGATGTGTTAAGGTTTAATAGGGGTGTGGTAAGGTTTAACAGGGGTGTGTTTAGGTTTAGCAGGGGGTTTATTTAGGTTTAGTGGGGGATTTGTTTAGTTTTAGTGAAGGTGTGCTTAGGTTTAGTGGGGTGTTTCAGTTAAGGCAGGGTGTGTTTAGATTTAGTGGGTAGTAAATAGGACAGTCACCACAGTAATACTTGAATAAAAGGGACAAGTCAGCACAGTAATACCTGGATAAAAGGGACAGTAACCATAGTAACCTTTGGATAAATGGAATAGCCACCATAGTAATGACTGGATAAATGGGACAGTCAGTACAGTAATGACTGGATAAATGGGACAGTCAGTACAGTAACACCTGGACAAATGGAAAGTCAGTTCAGTCATGGATAAAAGGGACAGTTACCACAGTAATATCTGGATAAAAGAGACAGTCAGGCAAATAATATTTGGATGAAAGGGACAGTACAGTAATTTCTGGATAAAAGGGACGGTCACCACAGCTATACCTGGATAAATGGGACAGTCGGCCCTGAAACATTTTGATAAAATGGACAGTCAGTACAAGGTGCAAGAAAATTTGTCTGAGATCTGCAAGGTTTTCCTTGGCAGCGCCGGTTTGGTCACCTAATGTATATGTATACGTATATATACATGTGTGTGTGTTTGTGTTTGTTGGTGGGAGGATGGGTATGTACGAATGAAATTGGATGCAAAATCAAGTTCTAAATGTGTTGTATCAACAGTGCATTCTTTATATATATAAGCAGGCTGTATTTTTTTTCTTTTATTGATACACGCCCTGAAATGTCAAACATCAGGCGTTTTGAGGGATGGATGTGCCTTCGTCTCATAAAAGACCCCGAGACATTTCATGAAAATCTCTCCTTTCTGTCTTAATTAGTGTTACTGTAACAGGTAGATTTTGTACCCGGGAACCAATATATTTGTAAGTTGGTTGCAATGTAGTTGCATTTTGTGGTTTTATATATATATATATATATATATATATATATATATATATATATATATATATATATATATATATATATATATATATATATATATATATATATATATATATAGTATTAATACAAGATGCCAGTATGTATCACGTTCTGAATTGCCTGAGGATGAAAGCATGCTCTCCTAACCGAATGGTATTGACATCATGGACCTTCAGCGTAATAGTTATCGATTCTGTAATTACGAGTGGATGGACTCATGGGCCCAAATATAGCTCACTTTTATTTTATTGAAAATTTTCAACCTATCCACGTGACCAGACAAATGATGGTAAACGTGTTCATCTAGAGTAAAAAAGAAAAAAAAATTAAGGCTTCCAACAGAGTAAGTGGACAGAAATAGCCAGAGATCTGTTTGGGTGTAACTGACATTATGAAAGTAGTTATTCCAACTTGAAACAAAATTTAGTCTCGGTCCAACAATTAATTTTGAAATGAGGTCTATGAAAAATAGGTACTTTATATGATTCAGAAATATGTTTGTGTATGCATGTCATAAATTTATACATATAGTCATAAGCGAATACCACGGGAAATGATAGTCAGGAATCCAAGCGCTTTCGTCTTTATTCAGCCATCGTCAAGGGTAGCTCCTTGACGATGTCTGAATAAAGACGAAAGCGCTTGGATTCCTGACTATCATTTCCCGTGGTATTCGCTTATTTATGAAGTCACGTGCATCTACTGTGATTTTTTAAGCATATAGTCATAAATATTGGCTGTAATATGATAATGCGAAAATAATACGCATATGTGCATGTCGTGAATTTATAGGTAGTTTGAGTCAGTAATGTGTTTGTGTACGTAATGTGTATGCATGATGTAAATTTTTACATTTATAGATAAGGGTTGTAAAATGATATGAAAATGGTACGCATAGGTAATCTTACCATTTTCTTAATCTTGGATGCTGTTTCAGTCATTAATACCAAGAGTTTGCATGCATTATGAAAATATAGTAAATTTTTACATTATAGATAAGGGTTGTAAAAATGATATGAAAATGGTACGCATAGGTAATCTTACCATTTTCTTAATCTTGGATGCTGTTTCAGTCATTATACAAGAGTTTGCATGCATTATGAATATATAGTTTTTAATTACATTAAATATGTTAAGTTAGTGCTTGTTTAGACTTTGCAGAAAATGTAGTGATTAATTTATACGAAACGCAAACTAGCATTAAGCTACAACATTTTCTGTTGCTTATATACCTTTCCTTTCACAGAGCGGGATAATTGAAGCGTTATGTTTTCCCTACACCGTGGAATTATGTTAGAGTTTGCTTATGTAAACTGACTCAAATATAAATATGTTAATAAATAACTGGAAGAGCTTAGATCTCCTTTGAGAGAATCAAACGGATTCTCTGCTTTGTGCGAATTGTTGATATCTTGCTTTCTTGCATTCAGTTCGTGATTAAAGATACTTTTTAGTTTTCTGTAAAGAAAACTATTGTGCCGGCTTTGTCTGTCCGTTCACACTTTTTCTGTCCGCCCCCCAGTTCTTAAAAAAACCACTGAGGGTAGAGGGCTGCAAATTGGAATGTTGATTATCCACTTTTCAGCCATCAAACATACTAAATTGCAGCCGTCTAGCTTCAGTAGTTTTTTTTTATTATTATATTTAACGTTAAAGTTCGCCATTATAGTGCCTCTGGCACGGGAACGTCACAGGCCACCACCGGGCCGTGGTTGAAGTTTTATGGGCCGTGGCTGAGAGTTTTATACAGCATTATATGTTGTAAGAAAACTCGATTGCGCCGAAGAAACTAAGGTGCATTTTTTACTTGTTTTTAGTGTTGTTGATAGCGGGGCTAATCGCATTCTGATAATGCTCCCATTTCTAATTTTAACTAACCTGTAAACTTTTTACGAACTAAATGTATGACACCGATAGTTTTTTCTCTCTCTCTCTTTTAAAGGCTTCAAGGGTGTTTGTTCAGTTGCTGGCATAAAATGAGAATCCACAAAATCAGCCAGTGTTCCGGCCCGCTCACAGATGGAACCAGACACCATCTGCTGTTGAAGCAAATGTGTCTAGACCACTGCACCATGATTACCCCCAAATGATATATATATATATATATATATATATATATATATATATATATATATATATATATATATATATGTATGTATATATATACATGTAGTGTGTGTATATGTGTGCATGCGTGTGTATATTTATGTATGCTCGTTGAGTTGGTACTTATGTATCTACGTACCCATGCCATCTAAAATGTAAGTGGAATTTAAATAAACCTGCAATGGCATTGCTCTTGTATTAGATACATTAAGTACAGTATTTGTGCACGTCCAGTGCTTTCTGGATGTTGACAAACGTAGTCGGAAATGGGCCTTTCTCTATGCTAGAAAAAATATTTGGGTAAAATGAATGAAGTTAATTTTGATAATATATCTCTAATAGTACATGCGCCAACAGAAATTAAAGTTATATATACTGTGATTCGTATTCTGGTAATAATAACATATATCTGTGTATTAATGGAAAGGGAATTTATCATGCTTTTGCATGGGAAAAATGAATTAAGGATACCTGATGTTTTTATTATTTTTTTTATTGGTAAAATGCAGCATCGTTTGCCTTTATCTAGCAACAATTCGTCACATTTACCTATAAAGTTTGATGTTCGACTTATTTTAACATGATGAGGTGGTGAACTTTTAACATACTGTGATGAAATGAAATGCTGAGTGGGCAAAAGAATATTTGAGGTGCAACTTCAAGACAAAATAGAGGATGAATAGAATATTCCAGAAGGAAGGAAATGGGAAAAAAGTGAGAGAATGTGCAAAAAGTTAAGGAAGAATAAAATATAGCGAGAGAGCTAAATGAGCGCGTGGATTTCAAATGAAATATGTAGATGAAGAGGTACTGACGGGGTGAATGCAGTCCTTCATCGATGGAGTGAGTGCTCTCGAGGTTTGTTGAATGTGGGAGATGGAAGAGAGGCAGAGCTGAGTGGCGCGTGAGTACAAAGGTTAGTGCAAGACTGAGAATGCTTGGAGGAGTGACTGACTGTCGAGGTTATGAGGAGGGCTGGGAAGAGGTTGAGGAATTGAATGACACGAGGAACTGATGAAATGACAGCTGAGATGATGCAGTATGGTCGTGTCAGTGTGGTTTTAGTGGTCGACCAGGATGTGTCAAGTTTGAAGTAGGGAGGATTCCGAAGTTCCGAAGGCAGGGATGAGAAAAAGTGTTGTTCCATTATAAAGGTAAGGACTATAAATCAGCCGTGAGAATGGTAATAGTACATATAACGTTTCTTAGTTTACTTGGAAACATAATATATGGTAGGATCTTAATTATGTAAGTAGATGACAGTAAGGATTAATAAGGGATGGACTTTGGGTCAAGACAAGAGTAGTCATGCGAGCTTTGTATTTGATTTTAAAAAAGTTGTTTTATATATGGACGTAGGAAAAGCTGGAATGATTGAGTATATATGTTACAGTAGACAAGTTAAGTTATTAGGAGTTACATTATTTTAGTGAAGCATGTATTGGATTATGCAGACAAAAGTGACCTGTTTTGAATAGAGATGAGTATGAGACTGCTTGTTACCTATGTCCCCATGTATGGAATGCAATAAGAAATAAAGGAAAGCACAAGTAAATATAGGTGCAAAGTTTCTCTAAACGGAATCATAAATGGAGTGTTGAATGGTTGGTATCTGCGAATGGTACAGTGCTGAACTAATTGGGGATAATGAAGAGAAGTAACTAGAGAAAGCATATGAGAGGAGACTGTTTAGGGTACATATTAATAAAAGGAAATAGAAACCAGGTACATGGTACAATGAATTTTGATGTGGACGGTGGAAGAATGGATGGATTCAGTGTTATGGTTTTTTTAGGAGTAATTGTAGTGAATGATGGTCGGATGAGGGAAGAGGAGAATTACAGAACATGTGAAGCTTGAAAAGTAGCAGTGTGTGTACAAAAAGATTGGGAAGTGACCTGGAGAGTCTATAGAAACTTTGGTAGCGTGAGCAAAGTGGCTGTTGCCGGTTTTCGTCATTTGGAAAATTTGGGAGGGTAAGGTATTATATATATATATATATATATATATATATATATATATATATATATATATATAATAATATATATAATTATACATACATATATATACATACGTACTATATATACATATACTATATATATATATATATATATATATACAACACACACACACACACACACACACACACACACATATATATATATATATATATATATATATATATATATATTAATTATGTTTGTGAATGTGTTTTACGCTGTCTGTTTTGAAAAAAAAAAGAGACAAGATAGATCCTAGAGGAAATGGAGGCAAAGGATCAAGTGTCTAGTGAGGAGCCTTAGTTATGATTGTACATCCGGACACTGGCAGTGACAAGTCTGCGTGGAGAATGAATCTAGCACGCCAGGGGTTGCTCATATATCATTGTGGTAGGCCTACTGTTTCATTAGAGGTTAAGGATGTGCGGCTCCTTGCCATTGTATCTGGCTATCTGATTATCGCCTGAATGATTCACGTTTACGAAGGATGGAGATTAGGACGTACCCTAACGTGGTAATGAAGCCTACAGAGCCCAGACATAAATTGCCAAGTTGAAAGTAGGCCTATTAATGAAAGAGTGAGAAATAGTTATAACTTCATGCGCGATGTAAAGGGATGGAGTGCTGCTATAGGATTGCCGATAGATTTATACTGGGTACGAAGAGATTTATATCAGTAGTCATGGAAAGAGAATAATGAATGTATTATTAGTCAATCTATGAACGTGGATTGGATACCAATACTGTTTGTTAATATTACTTATCGTTATGCAGAGACGTGAGAAGTAGGCCTTTTTTCATGCTATAGGGCACACAAATATGTCTATCTATATATATGAATAATATATATATATATATATATATTATTATATATAATATATATATATATAGTATATACATACATATGTGTATGTAACATAAAAAAGGTGTACTATACGCCTCTCTGCATCACGATCAGTAATAATAACAAACAATATTATCAAATGCAAGTTCATAAACTTAATAATAATATATGAATACACTTATATGTATACACTTAATGTATATATATACACACGTATACATACATGCATAGGATTCTGCAGTTGCATTATGAATGTGCCTATGGTAAGGGAAATGCGTAAATATCAGCCTATAATGCAATGAACGCTTAAACACTATGCTATGATGGTATGGATGATCTGTTCCTGCTCTGCAAAGTTTATTTGAAATCGACAGATTTACGTATGAGAAGAATTGAAATTATATAATTCTTCAGGGCTAGTAGCTAGAAGTTATCTCACCTTGAAATATCATCCGTATATATGTGTTATATATAATATAATATTATTAATATAATATATATATATAATATATAATATATATAAATATATATATATATCTATATATATATATTTATATATTATATATATATATATATATATAGTATATTATATATAATATATATAATATTAATATATATACAGGGTGGGCCAAAAGTAGCCTCACAGTTACTTCATGAACTGTTTCTCATTCAAAGTACTCTTCAATAGAAAATTAATACTGTGCCGTTAATACATGCTACTTATTTTTATCCTTTTCATGTCACTCATTCTTAAATATGCCACTTATTCATGTCTGAAAAATTTTATGCGTTTAATAAAAATAAATGTACTGCGTATTACCTGTTTTAACTGTGAGGCTACTTTTGGCCCACCCTGTGTATATATATATATATATATATATATATATATATATATATATATATATATATATATATATATATATATATATACATAGTTACATACTACATATACGTAGCTATATTATATAGGTATATATATTATATTATTATCTGGTAGTCCCATCAGTGCACCTCACTTGGTGTACTGTAGGCATTACGTAAGGGTCTTTACAGAGTCTCTTCGGCCCCTAGCTGCAACTTCTTTTATTCCTTTTTACCGTGCCTCCGTTCATAGTCTTGCTTCCGTCTGATTTTACACCCTCCTGTTTTTCTGTTTAATTTCAAATCAGGCGGTCTAGTACACCAGTCGCTTATCAGCATCCTTTGCATTGTTGTTACAGTTTCTTTATTCTATTGCATTGCTTTCAGCTCTAAAAACATGTTAAAGCTTTTACTGTCCTGCAATTTACATTAATGAACAGCTTTTTGCTGATGTTAGTTACCGTAACTAACACACATTTACTAAGCGTTGCGTTACAGTTGTCTTGTTAAAAACTTACTTTGTTTTCAATGTAATTCCATAAGTAATAATCAAATACATTTTTATTCATCCGTCACACAAAGGAGAAGGTGTTAAGAAAGTTATGCTACTAACTTGAAGCAGCAGGTATTATATATCTGTGGTTAAAGAAACGAATAATGAGCAGACTACAAAACGATTTGGAGTCAAAGGCAATGCCTGAAACTGACAAATCACACATGTACTTCATTTAATTTACTGTCTGTATAAATAAAGTATTTTCAGTTTTTTTTTTAACCCAGACTTGATAATCTAAGAAAGAAACGTCTCTGAATTGAGTTTCATTCGGTAACTAAAGACAGTGATGATGTTGGTAAAACGCAATCAGCTGATGATTTCATGAATGCCAACAAAACCAGAATGTAGATGGCACATGATCGCTCTGTTTATACTTTGTAATACGATAATAAGACAATAATACATGCAATATGATTAAATACAGTAAAACAACAGTTTTATCAAAATGATCATTATTCTCTATACAATTATTAGTCGACCTTTGCAAATCGATATGTTGGTTTACAACCTAACTGTGGCAATTCTCTCTCTCTCTCTCTCTCTCTCTCTCTCTCTCTCTCTCTCTCTCTCTCTCTCTCTCTCTCTCTGCATTTCATCGAACGCTATACTTATGATGATGCTCCATCCTACACTATAAAAATTCCGGTTTTTAGAATTACGGACGAAGTTTTGTCAACCCGTACCGACATGAACAACCGAATCGAGACTCTCAATGGTGACTTTCATAAGTGAAAATATACTATTTTTTTTATTATTCATCCTTCATAAATTAAAACTGCAGGTTATGGCCGAGGCTGACTAAAAGGAATAAGGGACAGGCTGTAAAACGTTTTGGAATGGGCGAAAGTAATGTCCGAACTATGAAATCGTACGTAGTGCTTTTACAATAAGGTAATGAATGCGTACGTTTTAACCCCAACTTTGTTTATTTACAAGAAAAAGTACCTCCGAATTTTGTTTCTTCTAGCAACTAATGGCAATAGTGAGGCTGTCGGTAGTACCAAGACCACCGATGGTCTTGGTAGTTTTCAATCAGCCCAGATTTTGAGAATGTAAACAATATCAAATGCAAATGTCGTACGTTGGCAATGTTTATATTCTGTAATACCGTAACAATATGATGCTAATACATGCAAAATACTCTTAATTGGTTGCGGCAAGCAAAACACCTTTATCTAAATCATCACTATTATTATAAACATATTGTACTGTTTACTTTTCTCCAGAAAATATTTCGGTTTTTAGAATTACGGATTAGAGATCGTAAACCTGTATGGATATTTTGCTGTGTTTACATAATATTCATAGTTTAAGATGAATAAATCATCGCCACAAGCGTTTTAGGGGTGTACTATATACTTATAACCGTTGTAGGATGGTATTGTAAGATTACTTGGTGTTTTTGGATGATGGTCTGGTGGTGTTTTTTGTTTGAAGTGATACTGAATTATTTTAGTGTGATAATTTAAGGTGTGTCTTTGTTTGAACTATTAAATTAGGCAGCGAACTGTTAAAATAGGCATTTATAAGCGTTTAGTTTAAGGGGCACAAGGTATGAATATACTTTATAGTAAAAGCACGTATTCACTTGCATATACAATGATATATCTGAGTTTCTTTTATATCGATGTATGATCGGAGGATAGAGAAATGAGGATAAGCAGGTCAAAAACCGAATTATCTTCTGCTATGGTAGGATGTCGGTTAGTCAAGTCCAGCCACCCTGAGTACACAAAAACCTCGACTTTGTCCCTTCGTAACCCTGGAAATATTCAACCAATCAGGATGACACTTTGGTTTTAGGGGCTTCCCACTAAGGTCTATAATCGTGCCAGACATACACATGTCATGCATGCATGTTAATGCATAACACTAGAATTTTAGCCGACACAAACAATGTTGTATATAAAATAAGTCCTGGGAAGCCTTGTAAATAAATACTCTCTCTCTCTCTCTCTCCCGGCGTCTCTCTCTCTCTCTGCTCATCTCTCTTCTCTCTCTCTATATATATATATATATATATATATATATATATATATATATATATATATATATACATACACATCAATGAGGAGAAGGACATAAAGACTTGATAAAAGGGTCAATTTATTCCCGACGTTTCGTAATGTCTTCATTACATTTTCTAGGGCTGTACAAAATAGATAGCATAAAATAAATTACAATAAAGCTAAGAAATTGAGATTTAAAAGTTGCACAATGATTACAAACTTAAAATATTAAAAATACTAAAAGATACTTTTAAAAAAAAAACAAAAAACGTAAACTAAACAGGACAAAAGTTATTAGAACAAGTAAAAAAAAAAAAATATTCAAGTAAAGTAAAATAAAGTAAAACTTTATTTTACTTTACTTGAATATTTCTTATTATTTTTTTTACATTGTTTTAAAATAATAAAAATAAAGTAAAACTATTTTTATTATTATTATTATTTTACTTGTTTTAATAATTTTGTCCGTTTAGTTTAAGTTTTTTGTTTTTAAAGGTGTCTTTTTAGTATTTTTAATATTTTAAGTTTGTAATCATTGTGCAACTTTTAAATCTCAATTTCTTAGCTTTATTGTAATTTATTTTATGTTATCTATTTTGTACACCCTCGAAAATGTAATGAAGACATTATGAAACGTCGGGAATAAATTGACCCTTTTATCAAGTCTTTATGTCCTTCTCCTCATTGATGTATATCCGGCTGTGGCCACCGCTGTTTGGATATATATATATATATTATATATATATATATATATATATATATATATATATATATATACTGTGTGTGTGTGTGTGTGTATAAAAAATATTCTTACATGAATATGAGAGGAGGAGGTACGTACCTCTTCCTTTCATTTTCACGTGAGGATCTCTTATATACTTCACCCACGGGACCATTGTAGAATTGCAATATATATAACGAGTATATATATATGCCTACAGTGTACCACGTTCGGTACACTGACAGCACTAACCCCCTACGGAGCCTAGATGCCAAAAGGTCACACGGTTCCCTACCTGAAGGTTTTCATTCCGTAAACTATAAACGCAAACCAGCATTCCTTATTGTCATGCATAGTCACGTATATTGCTGTTTGTGCTTGTTGAATTGGAATCGGAATATAGAATTTAGGTCAAAGGCCAATCGCTGGAACCCGTGAGGTCATTCAACTGTGAAGCGGAAATTGGCAGTCATTAAGAAGGTATAAAAGGCGTAACAGGAGGAAAGCCTCGCAGCTGCACTAGGAAACAATTGTTAGGAGAGGGTGGAGAGTAAGATGGAAGAAAGAGAATATGAATGGAGGTACAGTGAAAGAAATGAAAAGGGTTGCCATTAGGGGCCGAAGGGTTTATGCTTGTTGATGTTATTCCTCGGCCTAAGCAATTTGTTTTCGCTCTTCACCTCCTCGCCCTAACTTCTGGTCTATCATTCTCGGCCTAATCAATTCTATATTGAGTCGGCCATAATCAGCTTAAGCAGATCCTCAACTCTCCCGCAGGTGGGTAGTGCCGTCAGTGCATCTCACGTGGCGCACTGTAAGGCATTTCTGAAGGTTCTTTGCAGCGTCCCTTGGGGCCTTAACTGCAACGTATTTCATTCCTTTTTCTCAGCCTCCCTTCTGACTCTCTACTCTCTTTAACAATTGTTTCACAGTGCAGCTGGGAGGTTTTCCTCAAGTTACATTTTTCACACCTTACTGTTCCCTTTCAGCTCTGAATGACTTCATAGGTCATAGCGTTTGGTTTTTGGCCTAAATTCTAGATTACAATTCCAATTCCTCAACTCGTTCTTTCCCTTTTTGGCTTTTCCCTTCAAAGAACGTTTTACGATTAAGCTCGCCTAGTAAATCTATTGACCTTTATATCACCACCCATATTCAACGACGGCACGGTTTGCGTAAAAATAGACTTGCCGGCATCCCGAGATGTGGTTTTGTAATGAAACCCCTTAGTGGCGTTTAACTTTTTCAAAATAAACTAAGACATCCTGGTAACTAACCTCCATAATTGTAGGTACTTCTTTCACAATTATGCCTAATGTTCGTGCCTGTTACCAGTTTCTCAGATTCATTTCTTTACAATTAACTAAACGTATTAAAAAAGCAATAACATTTCACCACAGCCATTCTGTTCTAGAGCAACCAGTTTATTAAAAACCTCATTGTGCATTCATTTGTAAAATATGAGGCCTATGTACCAATAAATTTTTTATAACCTGCGTTTTACTTCATTCTCTAATTTACAAATCCATTCAGTAGTTTTCATTTCCGTTATAAGCAGAAACGAGAGTCATGAAAGAGGCCCATTAACATAAATACCATTTCATATGATGCATCCACATGAAACATTCCACATCAAATGCCAGTCATTTTAAAATCCTCCGAACGTCTCTGATTACGAAGTTCGACTATTTTTGCTCATTTCTCTCCCATTTGGGTCAAATTCACAAGTCACTAAGCCAATAGTATCCGTAATAGTTACTATCCTAACAACTAGTTTTTAGAATTATTAGTCTTTACATTAGTTTCATGGTTAGAATAGCATATAGCATTTAAGCCCAAGGCCGAACGCTGGGACCTATGAGGTCCTTCAGCGCTGAAAGGTTAAATTGAGAGTAGAAAGGGTTGAAAGGTGTAACTGGAGAAAAACCTTGCAGTTCCACTATGTAACAAATGATAGGAAATGACGGAAAGAAAGATATGAGAGAATACGAACTTAGGTACAGTAAAGGAATGGAAGCTGTAGCAGCCAGGGGACGGAGGGACGCAGCAAAGAGCTATAACGTTTGCCTACAGTGCATCGCATGAGGTGCACTGACGGCGCTACCACCCTACGGAGTTTTCAAGATTAGTTGTGAAGATAAATGGTCATTACCTTTTATTATTAGTGACATATCAACTTGAATGGTATACGAAATTATATGGAAAAAGCAAAGCGTTGGGACCTATGAGGTTATTCAGAATCGAGGTGACCTATTCGACGGAAATCGTTAAAACAAATTAAATATTTTTGGCAAAAGAAATTTTGTATTTCAGAGCTGTATGTGGTCAGCCAGATTTGTTTGATAAACGACCGCCTCCTCCCCCTTCTAATCTATAACGTAAAATTCTTTTCACCAGCATAGAATCCTGCATTCAACCGCGTAGCTTAAGACCCTTGTCCATGGAAGTCAAGCTAATTATTGCATTATCAAATTTTCATACTAATGAGTGAAAATAATTTTTGTACTAGCTTCATGAAACAATTTGATATTTAGTTTTACCTCCTATTGACACATTGTTCTAAAGTAACAAAATTACGCAATTTACAATTTATTTATTTTTTTTTTTTTTATCTTCCAATACATTTAACGGCACTCCTGGAACTGTACATTATTTTATTAGTATGGTGTCAGATTTGAGCTTGCCCCACAAATTAGTTAAGAGCAACTGAGTCGTCACAACCAGATTTGCTTACGTTTAAAATTTGATGTATGCCTTTCGCATGTGTAGTCACCAACACGTGAATAATGTCAAACAGCCTGAACATATTTTGTTTTCCGCAATAAAAATACGAAGGAATTCGTCAGTTGCTGAAAACTTTTATTTATTGATAAAAAAAAATGACATACCTACCAGGATTTTAATGAAAAGCGCAGCATGGATAATTTGAATTTAAATAAATAGAAGCCTACTTTTAGGATCTCTAGAAACATCAGCCTGATACTGAAAGATTCGCAAAACCGTCCAGTGTCTACACATTTTTTGAATTCTGGTTCCTCAGCAAGTTGTGAACTTATTAAAACAATGGCAGCAGAGAATGTTCTTACGGCAGTTACTAGGTAACTCCATGAGGGAACGTTAACTCTTAATATTACTTTATCTAGGTACGATACCATTAACCGTGAGTTACGTTTCTCTAAGTTACTCCAATCAATGGCCAAAGATGTTGATTACCAACTGAAAACTTGTAACCGTCTGGAGCAAGATTATCTCGGGCATTTGATACCACGATTATTATGCATTTAGGCTGTATAACAAATACTTTACAAATGCTACTTTGCTTTTGCCCCATTTAAAGTTGAAAATTTTCACTATACGTAGGAAACTAAAAAATTTTGTATATTACTTAGAAACCGTGCTTTTCTGAAAATCGACTAATTCAAAATTAAGGTAACCCACATACCATGATCAAAGTCGTATTCTTACAAAGATACCTTTGGTCTTTCGAATTCATGTAACAGTTAAAGAAACAGCTGAAGTTGAAAATAAAGCAACGAAGTTGTGTTAGGGAGGAAATTATACATCATAGATCAGTTTTGCTATTAACAAGAAGACTCGACAGCTCCTGCCTTAGTATACTGTGTATACTGTATTGTATTTAAAAATGTATACTGGTACATGCATTAACTGCCTGATGACCTTTCAAGCACTTCAGGTGGTATAGAGCAAAAACAATCAAGCCCCCGATTGACATGGATAGCTTGGCGAACACTGACCCTCATAACAGCATCGCATTCACTAAATTAATGGGTACCAACAGTTGCTTCCAACTCATAATGTATTCACAACCTCATTATGTATGTTAATGCGTATTTCATATACTCCTTGTTGGATAGCATTGAAAACTCATCCCTTGATGATGGATAGCATCCCATACTCACTGCTTGTGTTCATGGACAGTTCCACAACGCACTGTTCAAAGAAGCATCCCAGTTCCCGCTTATGTTATGACCAGCCCCACGAAGCACTGTTCTTATTCAAGGTTGGCATGAATGTGTGGGCTTTTTAATTATGAACAGCATCATAAGCATTGTATCGATATTACCATTTACTAAAGTGTTCACGGATAGCCTAACATGCATTTGACGGGGTTCATGGAAAATAAATTGCCCACGTTCATGGATGGCATCACAAAACTATTGTCAGTATTCGTTGGTAACATCACAAAACTATTGCCAGTGTTCATGAGTAACATTCACTGCCAGTATTCAAGTCTAACTAGTCACTCATTTCTTGAGCATGAGTATCAAACTTATTGCCTGTTTTTTAGTAAAACTCATTGCTTGTGATAAAGAAAAACTCACGGCTTGTGTTCATAGAGAAAAAAATGCTTGTGTTCACAGAGTAAAACTCATTGTCTTCCTAGAAAGAAAGAAAAAAAAACACAATGGCCTGTGTTCAAAGAAAAACACTCATTGCCTGCGTGTTAAGATTTTTGGTAATGAGTTAAGAGATTTCCCCTTGGCTCTTGATGGGTCATCGACAGGTTCAAAACACTGGATGCCAATTAGAAAAATTAGATTAAATATACATTTATGCAAATACATATATATATTCCATGTACAAAGGTTGAAAACACTGGATGCCAATTAGAAAAATTAAATATAAATATACACATTTATGCAAAAATAGAGAAGTCCATGCACAAATTTACAATAATCACGTACAATAAGAATGATAAGCTATTATAATTTGGAAGAGCAATACATTTAGTCAGAACGATTAATGATGACAAGTCGCTTGGAGCCAACATAAAGCAAAGCTATCAGACAAAATCAGCAATAGGTTAGCATCGGCGTCAATAACCTAGGTATTCTGACAACAGCTTTAGTATCTATAGTTTTAAAAGTATCTATAGTTTTAGTATCTATAATCAATCAATCATTGGGTAGCATCTGCACTTTCAATGAGTTCAGTCAGGAAATTGACGTGTTGCTTAGAAATCCACAGGAGGCATAGTATATACCAAAACTGCCAACAACATACGGGAAACTGTCAGCACTCATCCCGTACAGCAGAGTGGTCGTCAGGTGAAATATAGTGTATCAAAAAGGGGGATCCTGCAAATACACATTTAGAATCCACACACAAAAAATTATGATCCCAGAATAATGAGCATACAATACGTAACATTCAAGTAATTAACGTTGAAGTAAATAATAAAGAACATTCAGCTCAAGTTGGTCGGTGGATGAGAAACATTAGGAAACTGAACTCAAGGATATAAAAGCGTCTGAGCTAGAGGTGCTCCATCTATTGCTAAGTTTATAAAATGGAAACTACCGACAGTGTGTTCACAGAGTAACAAACAATGTTAACGGATAGCATCATGAATTCACTGCTAATGCTACGAGTAACTTAATAGTATAAAAACTAACCAGCATAACACTTAACTTTACTACACCCCACTCAAAGTAAAGAGATATGTCAATTATTGTATGCAGAAAATATCCATACTCTCAACTAAAAAAAAAAAAAACTAACTTTCGTGCTTCTCTGTAAAGAGCTTCAAGTCCTTAGCTATGAGTTACTGACAAACTAAATATAACTTAATTCCATCTCCCTTACTGTGGATGTCATCTCTGTTTGGGGAAACTTTTGCCTGGTTTTGACGATTTGTAAGAGATTAGCTACGGGATTATCTTAAATGACCCGTGCATTTAGGGAGCTACATATAACACCTACAACCAAAATTTTCAGTTGCGAGAAAGCAAACACAAAGTTCGGGTCCTCTGAAAATTCCATTAAACTCTAATACCAACTTTACGCTTATGAATTTAAATTCGGACAAAACCTTTAAAAGAGTATTGGGTAAAACTTATGGTGACTTAACCAATTTGCAAGAACCTATGTTTTAAAGTAAAACATACCAAGACTTTTACATAAATCTAATATTTTATGCTGAATATTGCCGATTGATGGCATAATCATTCTTAATTTCCTAAAACCTGAAGTAGCTAATGCAAACTTGAACCGAGTGGGAGGTAGTCAAGCACATTTAAAATACCTAATACCTGTCTGAACTTACAAGAAAACTATACAATAGATTACTTAATGAAAGAAAGTTTGATTAGTTGGCATAAAACTGGCATAAAACCACCCAAGAACCCGCATAGTAGGTCTTACGACCTACTATGCAGAACATGGGGGCTCCTCCATCCCTTCAGGGGCGCCGCCCCTCAAGGGGTGGAGGATAAGGTAAGGTGTTTAAGAACAGTATGTACAAATTAAAAGTAAATTTACTACAGCAATTTAAAATAAAATTATGAAAATTTTAAAATAATTACTACAAAAATTGAAAAAAATTAACATTTTAAATTAAATTCGACAAATTTAATTACGAAAATTGAAAATTACAAAAATTTAAAAAGTAAATTAATGATGAATAAAAAAAAAAGTAAAATGACAAACTAGAATTGTCGAAAAAAATACCTTGTAGATACCTAATGCTAAAGAGAGCAGCTTTATCATGCGTGAAGCTTTACCGTTAGAACAGGAACTCAAAAGACGAACTCCTACCAAATACATCCTGGAAATGACAAAGCTAAATTTAGATCCGTGTATACCTTACTGAAAATCTTGTAAATTTTGGGCGGTTACTGATGTCAGATTATGGGTAAACGCCCACAAAGTTATGACTGCAGCAAAATTCGAATATCTCCAGAGCAATTATACGATATCAGTAATGATTTGGTTAAGTTCCAGTCTTACCTTGCAGAAGCCCAGAGTTTATTATAACTTGACCAACGAAGTGACAGCATTCGATAGACATCTCAAGCGGCAACTGTCGGGTGATATACCGTTTTTTATTTCGTAAAAAAGTCACAGCAGGACTAATCGTGCTACGATAGATTATGGATGAATTGAATACGTCACTTCTGAGGAAAAAACGATGACTTTGCAAACTCCTGTTAAACGTCTACGGCCCAGAACGATGCTACACGCACCTACAGTCGAAGGAACTTCATATGAATTGTTCGAAGTTCCGACTTCCGAACTCGAACGATGTTGTCATTTGCCAAGGACTCAAAAGTCGTAGTAATGTATTGCTTCTTGGATCATGACCGAATGCGATCTGTGGATATCCTTGGAATCGCTAATTTTGCAAGTATGGTTTTTATTCCATACTCCCTTCTTTTACTTGCCTTTCATGCAAGTTTAAAATCAGCACATGAGTAGATTTTCCTGAACGTAACTCGTAATTTCTTGTAGCGCTCACGAAATGATTTGTAGCATAAGCCTGTCGCAAATTTCTTTTCATCACTTTCATGAAATAACTTTTAATTCGTTTGGATATTTGACAACGATATATAATGAAAAATTCTACACACACACACACACACACAATAGTATATGTATGTGTGTGTTTGTACCGTATGATTGGATACATTGCATAAAACTTGCTACACACACACACTATATATATATATATATATATATATATATATATATATATATATATATATATATATATATATTACTATTCATTTGTACTTGCTTACGATCATATACCAGTGTAGCAAGTTTGATGCAATGTACATATATATATATATATATATATATATATATATATATATATATATATATATGTACATTGCAATGTACATAGTATATATATATATATATATATATATATATATATATATATATATATATATATATATATATAGTGTGTGTATTAGTGTTTGAATACATATATATCCACATGCACACTAAAACAAAACGGATAAATCCCTAGGCACTATCAAGTACTTAGATCCCACTCTCGTTTGTAACTTTTGTGAGAGTCAGTTCATAGTTCCCGTGCCTTTCTTCAGATTTCTGTGTTCGGTCCCGATGCTGGGGAATATTTTAATTAAAAGGTTGAGGCCCGTTTTTATTTATTATATAAGTACACAAATACCCCTCCTTTGGCCCTTCACAACTCTGGAATTGTTCAGCCGATCGGGAGGAAACCTTGGCTTTGGAGATTCCATACTCAAGTCTCTAAACGTGCTAAATTTCATCGAAATCCGTGCAGCCGTTCAGGAGATACAGATGTCGATTTTTGGCGTTGAGGGGGCTGTGGTATGGGGTGTGTGGGTGAAGGACCTAACATATTTGAGGAAAAGTGAAGTATATCTTAGTTTAACCAGACCACTGAGCTGATTAACAGCTCTCCTAGGGCTGGCCCGAAGGATTAGATATTTTTACGTGGCTAGGAACCAATTGGTCACCTAGCAACAGGACCTACAGCTTATTGTGGGATCCGACATTATATCGAGAAATGAATTTCAGTCACCAGAAACAAATTCCTCTTATTCCGCTTTGGCTAGGCCGAGAATCGAACTTCGGACGACCGGATTGGTGGCCGAGCGTGAAAACCACTCTTCCAACGAGGAACTACATATTTGAGGAGCAATAACGGCAGAAGATACAGACGTGATACTTAGTCTTTCTGAAAGCTCGTGATTCTGGTGGGCTTCCTCTCGGGATTTGGTTTTATAAATAAAGAAATTTTAAAGTTACATTATGCAATTCTATTTAGCCACCAAAATTCAAATTTCCTGATGCTCAGGTACGGACTGCTCACAACATTGGAAGAGACGCCGTTTTCTTGATGTGTGTGAGTAGCAAGTGATAATACGAGCAGCTGTCAATTATCTTAATTCAAAATTATCACACACGTTGAATTTACCTACGCGATTTTGGTTTCCGCGATCGTTGACCTACCCTAAATAAAGAGCCTCAACAGGTAGAATGTACTCACACACGTGTATATATATGCATATATATATATATATATATATATATATATATATATATATATATATATATATGAATTTTTATCACATCACCGTGATCATATACATACATCGAGCTACAAATGTCCTTAAGTATCCATTCGCTCTACCTCGGAATTAATATATTTTCGTATGTGTGAACCGAAGGGAAATTTTTTTAGTTGATAGTATATATATATATATATATATATATATATATATATATAGATATATAAAGGTTTTTTTGCCACGAAGGAAAAAAATGAAAAAGCGAGTTAGCCGAGTACTTTCGGTCCTATTCGGACCCTTTATTCAGTAAAGGGTCCGAATAGGACCGAAGTACGCGGCTAACTCGCTTTTTCATTTTTTTCCTTCGTGGCAAAAAACCTTTATTTATACATAGCATCACGTTTTATATACTTCGTGAAGTTATTCATATATATATATATATATATATATATATATATATATATATATATATGTATAATTATGCAGCAAACGAGTTGAGGTGACCATAGTCATCACGGAGAAGCCACATAGGTCAAAGAAAACTGTTTTGGCGAATTATAAATTATAATCCCCCATTCCTTTGTTATCCCATTTTTCTCAATCTAGGGCGTTGCCATCGCAAAAAAAAAAGACTGAAATCACGGGCAAAAAAGTGATAAATCACAAAAAGGGTAATAAAGCCCAGCCACAGGAGACAGATATTATGGAGTTCACGGGGTACAAAGGAAAGGGTTAGGGCGTGGGGCTTTACAATGCAACCTCATAAGTTATGATCAAAACGAAAAGTAGAAGTAGGGGTCTTTTCTCAATCAGTATAGATAGTGAGTGCCATTATAATACGCATATTGAATAGGCTTCGGTTTGGACGAACCACCAGGCGCCTATGGTGTGAAAATGATGCAAGAGCTCCTAATTCCAGCACCACCCAACATTGACCCGGCCTAGGTGTTTGTTCAACATTACTATAGTCTTCCCAACTTACAACAAATTCTGTTTTTGAGTAGCCAGTATAAATTTTCAAATAATAATGCAGTTATTATGGTGTAAAAAAAATTATCAAGAGCCTAGTATTCAGTAACATGTATGTATGTATATAGATGAAAACTTGTTACTTTCCTGATAACTACTTGAATGTAAAAGTGGGAATCCTGGTAAGAGGAAGGATTACCATAGTAGAATTGTGTAAAAACTGTGAAATAGCTGTAAATCTGCATTGATGTATTTATCTAATAAAAGATAAAAAATAATGAGTTCTCCCGTATTATTCTCGACGACAAAGAAGCAAAAATACGACTTTTTTTTTCTTTTTAACCACAAAGAAGCGTTGCTTTTATATGCTCACTCGTTTCTGAGTGAATACATTTGCTGTATGTTTCAAATTGCATTGTTTGAAGAGGTGCCAATGTCTATCTCTTCAGGTATGGTTAGCTTTGTGCATATTATAAGGTTGGTTTGGTCTTGGCCTGCCACCTCGGTGGCCGCGAGTTCGATTCTCGGGCATTCCATTGAGGGGTGAGTGATGTGTATTTCTGGTGATAGAGGTTCACAGTGACTCCCGACGTGGTTCTGAAGTCACGCAAAGCCGTTGGTCCCGTTGCTACACCCTACCCCTTCCTTTTTATCCCCTGATCTCCACTTCTGTCTCTTGTGGCTATAGGCTTTACCAAACCCCTTTTGTGATTGCATCATTGTTTTACCCGTGATATGTGTATACCACCATTGAGAGGGATGGCAGGGAGAGTATAAAGTTGGATGGAGAAGAAATAGAGTAGACACTTTCAAATACTTGGGATCTGTAGTAGAGGCTGGTGAAAGAAGGGATGACAGGCCCGTGCCCATAGTTTTTTAATTTCGGAGTGGGGTTGGTGGTGGCTTTTCGCAAAATTGGACCTTTTCTTTTATAAATGTCATTGCATATATAGGTATATAAAAAATTTAATACTTGAAAATGTTGATTTAGTTACATTAAGAAGAAAAATTGGGTATGTAGTCTTTAGAATTTTACCTGATTAGAAGTTATTCAAAGTACCTGCTGACTTTGGTCAACATAAAATACTTCTAGATTTTTTTTTGTGGGGGGCGGGCGGTTGAACCGACAACCCCCTCGGCACAGGTCTGGATGAGGAAGTAAAACATAGGATACAAGCAGATTGGAGCAATTGGACAGCTGCTTCTGGAGTCCTTTGTGACAAAAGAGTACCACTAAGACTAAAGGCTAAGTTCCATAATGCAGTAGTAAGACCATCTATGCTGTATGGTACAGAAATGGCAAATATGACTAAGACAGAGGAGAAGAAGACACTGGACGTAGCAGAGATGAGAATGTTAAGATGGGTGTCTGATGTAACGAGGGAAAACAGGATTAGGAATGAGATTATAAGGGGGTCAACAAAGGCGGTTGAAATATCAAAGAAAGTGCGGGAGGGGGGATTGAGATGGTACGAACACCTAATAAGAAGGGAGGAGGACCATTTTGAAAGGCATGCTTATAGCGATGGAAGTGCAGGGTAGGAGAAGACGAGGAAGGCCAACAAAGAGATGGTGAGGGAAGACTTGAGGGAGAAGGGACTTGACGAAGCAGAAGTGCATTACAAAGGCAGATGGAAGCAGCTCATCCATAACGGCGACCCCGTATTAGTCATATGGAACAAGTCCACAAGGGTATTGACTTGAAAGTGTGTGGTTGCCCGTAAATGAGCTCTTTAAACGTGAACAAAAGCGATACCCAGCCTCAGATTTGACCTGAAAATTGTCTCAGTGGTGATAGGCCCCTCTGTTCATGAACAGAAGTTCTTAATTATAATTCCTGGATAACAAAATAGTCCTCGTTCCTTTTAGTGTATCACACGTTCATAACGAAAAAAAAAAACCCTTTCCACTATAAGAGCAAACGGAAATTGAAACGGCGTTTCATCTCTTATGAACTGCCATAATGATGAAGCGCTGAGCCTTGCAAGTGGTTATTTTATTAGCAATTTCACATTTCAAGCTGAAGAAGCATTGGTGGTTGTAGCGGTTGGATTTTGAATTTCGTCAAGACATTGAGAAATATCACGAATACTTGACGGACTAAAAAAAAAAAAAGACATTGTCTTCTGGCCACTGAACCTAATCGTTTGCTTCTACTTGACAAAACTGGTGTTCTCTATAGGCCAGATGCCCTAAAATAGAGTTTTTATAGTGGACACCCCCTCCCAGTCCTGCGAGAGGCACAGCATAAAAAAAGATACATATATGATATACAGGACGCCGAAAAAGGTTGAGTCACATAGTGGAATATCCTGATATTAGTACTGGGCTTTAGCACTGAAGTAAGTACAGTTCAAGCTAAAATATACCACACACACACACACACACACACACACACACACACACACATATAATATATATATATATATATATATATATATATATATATATATATATATGTGTGTGTGTGTGTGTGTGTGTATTCATAAAAACCGCGCATTTACATGTATATATAAAATATAGACGAAATAAAAGGGGTGATGCCCTCTCCTAAAGGAAAACACTTCTGAGGTTGAATAATATTAGAAGCTAACATCATAAAGTAAGGATGACAGCAGCCAAGAGAGTGGTGTTGAGGGTTGAAATATGCTCCTCAATTTGGGCTCTGTTTGTTTATTTTCTTGTACTATATGAGGGTTGCTTCGTCACCGCGAGAACCACGTGTATTGGCGGGGATGGGCCCCGCGTTATGAGTAAGGTACTACTATTTTGAAATGCTTGTCAGGCAGCCCCACGGTGACTCATTCATGGCTCAGCTGGTTCAACCTTTCGGCCGTAACCCCCCCACTTCGCTGCGTTCACCATCGGCGCAGCATATTCTCTCTCTCTCTCTCTCTCTCTCTCTCTCTCTCTCTCTCTCTCTCTGTCATCATGCGTCAGATTGATTTCAGCAACATTTAGTTTCATAAGTTGACCTTAGAAATTATGAGGCAGCCTGTCAGTTTTATCATAATTTTGATTTTGCTTGTGCATATTGTGACTGCGCATAATTAAAATGCGCCTCATTAGAAAAGTAATTGTCGTGTTAACTGAACTGAAAATATAATTAGGCAGAGAACTTAGAAATACAGAAATTTGTTCACTTAATGAGAACATCACCATTCATTACCTTACGCATTTCTTTCTAGAAAAGTTATTTTTTTCTTGATATGAAATAGTTCCTGGGAGAGCCAATTTCTGCAACGTTCATTATTTAACACAGCGGTTCCTAAACTTTTTCTGGTCGTTACCCACTTTTCCTGCAGGATGCTTGCCCATGGCCCACCGCCCACTGCCAAGCATAACCTAGTATGTATGTATGTATAAAACCCATGGTTTTATACATCCATAACCTCAGATTATGGCCCCCTGCTTTCTTCTACATGGCTCCCAGTTTGGGACTGATTTGTTAGTTCATACTGGCGTCGCAACGACGAGGTCATTGACGCCGTCCCCAGTTTGGGAACCACCTGATTTAGCATATGCGGCTGGAAATTTATGTTAAACGTTTATACCCACGTTTGTAAAAGCCTGGTGCCTGAAGAGGCAAAGTCAGTTGGAATAAGGAACTTTCGTGAGAGTCTGAAGTGAGTGAGATGTTAAATGCAATGCAAAACACAGTGGAATGGCATTTCTTGTCAAGGTTTTGCGACTTATATGGGTTTCCGTTTGAGCCATAGGGGAAGAAAGTGGCTGGTTAAGTTCTATTCTGATAGTGGATGACCAGATATTGGATGAAAAAAAAAGTTTTGCGGTAAACGGTGAATAATATTAATAAGAAAAGTTAATTTGAGTAGAGAGAGAGAGAAGGTGGGGTGGTTGGGTGGAGAGTATGAATTTTGGACTTTGCATTTGTCATCATTCCAATAATAGAGTGATCATGTGAGAGAGGAGAGAGAGAGAGAGAGAGAGAGAGAGAGAGAGAGAGAGAGAGAGAATATGAAACAGCAATAAGGAAAATTGTCAGATGTGATAATGTTCACACATGACTGAACCTCCTCATAAAATCTTTTTATCACTGATAACACTTTGAACTACTTTATGTCATAACCAAATTTCATACATTTTACTCTCCTTACTCCACTTACTCTATAATTTTGTAATGCACCTGAAATTCATTTGAATGTCGCCCACCGTTTTACAGCCATTTGCATTCAGCAACCACATGTCAGTTCCATCCAGAAGAATACATTCACAAATCCCTTCTTGTATAACAGCTTTTGCAGTGTCTTCTTGCTTTTATGCCTCATTCCTTGTATGATTCAGTTCTCTCATCCCGCTCTTATATCTCATGTACTCTTAATTATCTATACGCCTTACAAGCACTGCCATATTACCATTCTTCAAGCATAGTATACAATAAGTTAATGATATCAAATTCTGATATAGAATTTATATGATATTTGTGGCTGGCCTTAGGTCATCTGAGTTAGGGACTTGTCCACTGCACCACGTCTATCAAAAGTGGTCATCCAATGAGAGATAGGTGTGGGTGAAGGTGAAAAGACACACACACAGACAAATATATATATATATATATATATATATATATATATATATATATATATATGTGTGTGTGTGTGTGTGTGTGTCTGTGTGTGTGGTGTGTTTCGTCACTTTTTATCAGTTGCAGCTGTGGTTGTAATCCCCAATATGCCCTATTCTCGAATATTTTTGCGGTTTTTGGAAAAACTTGTCTCTACAAAGCTTTACATCCAAAAATGAAGTACTAACTCGGGTGTCCTTAGCAGAATCTGAACCCATATCCAGAATATCAGAACGAGGTCGCATTGCCATGAGAAGGATAAAAGTCTATTGCCTCTCTTATATACATAAGTATACCCGTGGAATTCAGATACTACATTTATTAGAGCCGGAATAGACCCATCCTAACAATGCTTTATGGATGTCAGTCGCAAACGGTCGTACAGCTTGCCTCTCAAACCGTAGGATAACGGCAGCTGAAATGTTATTTGCTTTAATAAAAGACTATTGACTTAAATGTGGATGGCGAGAAGGGAGAGGGAAGGGAGGCCGGGCTGCTAACAACAGGTGGGCGTCGCTCGTTAGCAATGAATCCTGGAGATCTGCGTTCATTTATTTCTTCGGTCCTCCGAGATTTGGCACGAAAGGAAGAATAATTAGCAACCCTCGGATTTTCGAGAATTTTGCTATAATTATCAATGTTATTGTCGTTGACGTTCAGCATTTTCTAAATAGGTTTTGATATTCTTTATCGGCATAGTCTAATGCATTCTTTTTGTTTGTTGATGCCTGCGGTATAGAAAGAATAACAATGTCATTTTTAGGTCATTATTTCGTCCGGTGGGCACAAGGAATCCTGCTTGGATCATAATTACTCAGATGGCAAACATCTCTGTACAAGATATTCATTCTTTTTATAACGCCTTGTTCCAGGAAAAGCATGTTGGGGAACCCCTTCCCCCTCTGTTGTATTAAATGGCACTGCCTGTAATGACTGAATCCTTGCACATCAGTGCCTGACGTCAGTTTTTTCATGCTTGACGTCTTAACAGCCAGGTTAACGACCCTTCCGCTGGGACTCTGTGAACTAGCCTGTGCATTGAAACTCAACCTTCCCCCCCCACCCTTCCCCCACCCCCCATCCGGCCACTCCCCTTACATGTTTTTAAAAGTCTTTGGGTTAAATCTTCGTCCTTGTTTATATGCAGAAACTTCCAAGAGGAACCTTTAACCTTCAGACGCTCTCCGTTAAAGAGAATAGGCCCCTGTGCATTCTACTATTTACAATGTATTGCTCTTAGCAGTTGGTTATGTTGCCATTTGTTGACGTTGCGGGAATTGGGTGTTTGTAGAAGCCCTTACGAGAATTTAATGTTTATTCTGTGGAAGTACATTGATGCAGAAGCATTGTTCAATTGTTCAAGCTCAAGTTACTGCCAGAGTTTTGTGTCGTACTCATTATGCCTTTTTGATATTTTTTTTTTACTTTTATTTAGAAAATATACATTTACAGTTTCTTCTACAAATTAATAATTGTATATACATTACAATCTATTTACATAAATGAAATTATTAATTACCAAAAAAGAATGGACATATTGCGAAGTAAAACTATTTTTACATTTATCCCCAAGTGCTTTTAGCAATACAAATCTTGTTTTGCACATTCTACTTCTTATAAACGATATCATACTTAACTCATCTGTTAAGGGCATTACTCTATGAATATACCAAATTCCAGTTATATATTCACTTATTAAAATCATTGCTCTATTTTTTATCTTTTTTTTTTTGAGTATGCTTGAAAATCTGGTTTTAAAACCTTTAGAAAACTTACAGTATTTATTTTACAGACCTGGCTTGTTGTTCAAAATTTATCAGGGATTGGTGTGTGATTGAAATTTCCTTTATTCCGGTAGTTCTGTATTGTAAATTTCTTTTCATTTGGTTGGTTTTACACAGAATCTCTTCTGTTATAGTAGCTGTTATGTAGTTACTGTAGACGTGGTTTCCAGTGCTTACGGTTGATTTCCAAGCGACGAAGTTCGCTTCCCCTCTCCGCCATCGTGGAATCAGAGGAATTCGTTTCTGGTGATTAGAAATTCATTTCACGATGTAATGTGGTTCGGATCCCGCAATAAGCTGTAGGTGACGTTGCTAGGTAACCAATTGGTTCCTAGCCACGTAAAAATATCTAATCCTTGGTCTGGTTAAACTAAAGGTAGGTTTACACCTACGCATTTTTGTGTTGCGGGCTGTTACGGCGTGGGACCGCAAGAAACCGTTACAAAATTGATGCGGTGGGAAGAAAAAATGACCGTTATTGGGCGGCGTGGCGCGGACCCGGGCGGTGGGTTACGGGCACCTCAAGGCGTGTTCCTGCGGTGTCTAGCGGAGTGTTACGGATTTGGCGCGGTGTTATGGTCGTTGGTGCTAAGCCAGGGCACGTGCTCTTGCGGCTTTGTTACTCCGTGGAGTGGTGTGTTGCGGGTGGCTTGCGGTGTTGTTGCGGAGTAATAATAACATAATTCATAATAATGAGACAAATGAGAAGCAAATGATGGACATGTAAAGCATAGAAAGTAAGAAAATGAACATGAAAAGCATAGAATGTAAGAAAATGAACATGAAAAGCATAGAATGTAAGAAAATGAACATGAAAAGGATAGAGAGTAAGAAAATAAATATGAAAAGCATAGAATGTAAGAAAATGAACATGAAAAGTATAGAATGTAAGAAAATGAACATGAAAAGCATAGAATGTAAGAAAATGAACATGAAAAGCATAGAATGTAAGAAAATGAACATGAAAAGTATAGAATGTAAGAAAATGAATATGAAAAGTATAGAATGTAAGAAAATGAAATTGGGACTTGGTTTATACCATAACATTTTCAACTGCAAATATCATATATTATCAACTGAGGTCAATATGTCTTTAGTCGGTTACTGATTTTTCATTGTTCCCCTGTTAATAACTATGTCCAGTCAATGTTAATTATTGATTCATTATCATATTTGTATGTGTTCATGTTCATTTGATCATGTTCTCAATATTATATTATTGTTCTTTACCTTGTATGTTATTTATATCATTTGATGGCCCTATTTATTTCATGTTACATTTCATTTTATAGTTCAAGTTATTTTCCGAGTTCTATTTATTTCATATTTCATTTATCATATTTCATGTTAGATTTCCTATTATATTTCTTCATGTAATTATTCTTTATGGCCATGCTTTTTCATTTTTCAATTTCATTTCACCCAATCATATGGATCATATATATTGTCATGACATATAAATTAAGCATCAATATGGAAAATGTAAATGCAAGTCAGTATTTCAACATATTTATTACAAAAAGAAACATTATGAATGATATAAAATGTACAAAATCATTTAATATTAAGAAAATAACTAAAAAATCATTTATTATTAAAAAAATAAAAAATTTATACATTGTCGACAGGCTGTCAGAGCGCGAATGATACCCCCATGGTCTGTCCTGCCCCTTTTTTTCTCCCCAGAATGCGCGGCAACTTCCATCCAATCGACGTATGTTTTTGTCAAAATTAAGAGGTGGTTGTGGAATTATTGATATTCAGTGTAAAGCGAAGTCAATCATGTTTAGTACAATTCTAAAATGTTTAAAAGATCGTTGTTTTGGTTACCAAATGATTATTTATTATTGTAAAGTCAGAGCAACCTACCTTATAGAAAATGAATGCCAACATTAGAGATCGCACTATTTTTACACCTAGTTTTTATGAAAGTATGATAAATATATTACGAAGTGCTAATTAAGATGACCTCTTATCCACGATAAAAACGGAAAGTGGTATATGAACATTTTAATTAAAAACAGTGAATATGTTCCAAATATTGAAAAATTGTATCACTATTCAAACTGGAAACTAATTTGGGAACATTTAGATAATAAGTATATAGAAAATAAAAGTAGAGAAATTTTATTTAAGTATGTTCATGAAGTTTTAAGTACAAATGATAGGCTATCCATGATGAAAATAAAAGATGTAAGGAATGGGGTTGTGGATGCTATAAGAAACTAATATGCATATGGTATATTTCTGTCCTTTGGTTAAGAATTTGTTGTCCTGGGCATTCGAATTGCTTAGAAAATGTTGTAAATTAAAAGCTAATAGCAGGTTAAGGATTTTAAAACTAGATTTTGAAGCAAACTCAAAAAGGGCTGAAAATACAGCAATGGTAATAATAGCAAATTTTATTTCAAGTATATGGATGGCAAGATATTTGGAATAAGTACTGACCAGCAAATTATTAAATGTATAAAGAATAGACTGTTAAATACATTTAACGCAAATATTATAGGATTTAAGTCTAATGTTAAAAAAATTTTCACGAATCAGTGTTTCTAATTTAAAAACATATTGAGAAAAATAATAAATTGTAATATTTTTATATTATACATAGATCTTAAAAAGCATATACAAAATTGTAAAATATGATTTTGTAAAGTAATATTTGTTAATAAAAGAAAAAAAAGTATTGAGGTTCACCTAAAAAAAAAAAAAAAAAAAAAAATCTACCTATGGAGATGCCGTAACACGCACGCCGCACGCCCTGCAACATGTGCACGCCATAACATCACGCAGGGTAACATCACGCACGTACTCCACTCCCTCGCGGGTACGTGGTGTGGCACGGCACCGTGCCGGTTCTTACCTCTGTTGTTGCGGGGCCGCGCCACACCGCTTACGGCTTCGTGCGACTTCATCCACCCGCCAGACGCCGCGCAGAAATTTGAAATGATTTAAAATCCGGGCGGCGTCGCGCGGCTTTAACGGTCTTCGCCTGCCTCCGCCAGCGAGGTGGTGCGCTTTTGGTGCGTTTATAGTGCGGTTCCATGCGGTTTCTTGCGATCCCACGCCGTAACAGACCGCACCACAAAAGTGCGTAGGCGTAAACCAGTCTTAAGATACACTTTTTGCCAAGCGACTGACAGCACTTTTTATATGAAGGAAAGAGAACTTCAATTTATCTTACACACACACACACACACACACTGGTAACAACTTAAAACAGCTACCAATTGCACCTATTATTTGGTCACTCATGATTGGGTCTTTCAATCAAAACGTCAGTGAGGGAGACAAAGATATGTTGCTAAAATGGGTCAATTTATTCCAGACGTTGCGTATGTCTTCATTACATTTTCTTGGGCTGTACAAAATAAATATGAATTACAAAAGACTATAAAATTAAAATCAAAGTTGCACCATGATTACAAATTTGAAAAATTGGAAGGATTAGAAGGAACAATTTAAAAGGCAAAAGATAAAAAAAAATAAATAAATAAAAGGTAAGCAGAGCTGGGCCAAACTATTCAGTGACAATGTTATCATTACTAAAAATCAAATGGACGACTAAGAGAGGTAGCATACTACTACAGTGTACCGGCAGAGGTTTGGCTGTTCAACAAAGGGACGAGCCGTTTAATCGTTAACGATTCTAAAATTGTCAATTCAGGGCTGCCGGAAGCTTGCCCTAAAACTGAAAAGTCATTATTTTCAACAGAAGTTTTACACATTTTAAAATGAAATCTGGGTATGTAATTTTGCTGCCTGTCCTATAGCTTACTCTACGATGAGAGTCTATGCGTACATTAAGAAGCCTCATGGTGGATCCAATATGTTCCTAAATTTATATATGTATATATATGGTTATGATATTCACATTTTGACTGAAGTTGACAGCTCAGTCTTCAGGCGTCTGTTAAATATGATTTAGAAAAATATTTCATGTAAACAATGTCTGTATTTTGCTTCATAAAAATCTACGGTTCTCAAAGCTGTTAGGATGACTTCAGCGATCCAAGCAGAGGTCATTGCACAGATGTGAAGTGAAAATGCTCTGGCCCGATGACGCAACACGTTTGTTATAACCCGAATTAGGTCGATGTAAATTATGCTGCTTTTTGTGGTTTATAGTTACTGCTTTTTTATGTAGACTATTATTGCTCTGATGTTGATGAGATTGATGCTGCTACACTGCTCTCGGCTTTGTTGGTATACTGTATTTTGAAATAGATTGATGCTCATGATAAGCGGATTGCTGCAAATCAACTTTGTACTAATTGTGCTGTGAATCACCAGTAAATTCAAAAGTAAAGGAATCTATTGCAGTTGTCCTATTGCCCGTTTTTAGGAACCAGATTAAATGTTTCTGTGACTGACTTGTCACTTCATAAAATCGTCTTCATTGAATTTATTGCTTTTCAGCTCAAAGAATGAGTCGCACCAGTCTCAAATGTAAGGAGCTTTTAGGGAGCGGGTTATAGGAGGACGGAAGGGGGAGGAAGGGGGTTTGGTGGAGGGACTGTTGTTGAACTTCATAGGAGATGGGAGACTAAAACGTATCTTTGATGTTAAGGTTTAGGATCGGAGGGACGCTGGGTTGGACGGGTGGGATGGAGATTGGGAAGGGAGATGATGGATACAGGAGTGGGAGGGTATCAAGAGAGGTCTTTCAGTCATGTCCTTTGAGCCTTTCAATTATCTCTCTCTCTCTCTCTCTCTCTCTCTCTCTCTCTCTCTCTCTCTCTCTCTCTCCTAGGACTCGGTGAATGTGTTTTTAAGGAACTCCGGCTCCCTGCTCCTAAGTGTGATCCCTTTGATGTTTTAGAGCAAGGGAATAAGGACTTGGATTTGGGTTTCGGTTAAACGCGTTGAATAAATGGGGAATGCTGCTTTGATTAGGGGTAATTGAGCGTTATGGTGATTGGTGGAAAGCCAGGGGGATTAGGTTGTATTTGTAGAGTAAATAAACCCAGAAATCCAAAGAATAATGTCGAGGAGCCGCTGCCGTTTTCATAGGCTAAGCAGTTTCTGTTTTCTTAGTTTAGGTCCGCCGTAGCAGCCGGGTCCTTCTTTGTTTTCATTTTTTTTTTTATTCTAACTCCTTTTACCTTTTCCCCTCGTAATTATATAGGACCACTTGAGGCACTTTGTAGATTTTTTAATCAAGTGATTTTCCCCTCTTTGCATTCAGCCATTCCAGTCGTCGAGTGGGGTCTCGTGAGAAGCGGCTGAATTTGGAATGCTGAATTTGGAATCGCCTGGTTCTTGTTCGATTCCCAGCGTCACCTGTATGATGAGGGTATTCAGACGATAGTTAGGTGAACAACGAAAGTATTTATTATTTTGTCCAGTCCTATTCAACTTCAACTTCACTTCGGTTAAGTTCATTGCTTTTGCTGGCATTCTTTGTTATTAAACTTGAGAATCACCATGTCAAACTTTATTACTGATCGCATTATTATTATTATTATGAACTTATAGTAGATTATATAACACTAGCGATTATTAGGCAAAGACTTTTTCAAGGATGAAGAAAAATGGCGGAAATTGCCATGTCACGTTCCTACCTGTTTCCAATCATTAAATTGTAACACCTTGAATTGAAGGGACTTATTCAAAATTATGTAGTACTTAATGTGTGCTATATTCGCGTTCCTTGTTTTCAGAGAAATTATTCAACCAAAAGTACTGTGTGTGTGTGCTGGGCAGGAAGGCATGTCTCAGAATGATATGGAACGGTTCATTAAAAGTGCTATAGATGCCTTTAAAAAAGAAAAGTAAAAAATGCACCGAAGTTTCTTAGACGCAATCGAGTTTTCTGTACAGTGTATAAGGCTGTATGAGAAGGGGCCCATGAAGCTTTCAGCCACGGCCTGGTGGTGGCCCGTTGTACGGCATTGCCAGATGCACGATTATGGCTAACTTTAACCGTAAATATAAAAAAAAATAAAAGCTACCGACGCTAGAGGGCTGCAATTTGGTTGTGTGATGATTGGATGGTGGATGATCAACATAACAATTTCCAGCCCTCTAACCTCAGTATTTTATAGGATCTGAGGGCGGACAGAAAAAGTGCGGACGGACAGACAAAATAGCCATCTCAATAGTTTTCTGTTACAGAAAACTAAAAAAGAATGCTATGGTAATATTATTACCTGTTTCATTTGGTTTGCTGTCCCTGGGCGCTCATTGTCTACTTTGCATGTAGCGTGGATATCAATATAATTGTGAGGCCTAGTTGGTGATGGGCTCTGTGTGAAGAGAATGCAATATTGTAGTTATGCAGAGGTTCTCAATACTTGTTGATCTGAGACTTTTCGAAATTAACATTTTGATGATGGTGTAAGTTGTGGCTTTCCATATTCGATTTGCATTTTTTCCGGTACTGTCTTTGATTGATATATATCTAGTTTAGCAAGAGGTAAATAGTGAGAGTATCCATTGGAAAATTGTATAATGTATGATAATTGACACCTAAGCAAGGCAGTTTCTTTTCACACCTTTGGAAATTTGCCCATAGGTCTATGGAGGAAGAGTGGGGCTAATCTGAAAGAAAACAAGATTTACCCAAATAAAGACAGATGGCTTGAGGAATCAGGTAATGCAAATGCATTATCTCATTCCTCAGGCCTTCTCTCTTTATTTGGGTATTTTTATTATTATTATTATTTTTTTTTAAAGATTAGCCCTACTTTTTTTTTCGTTATGGTTCCACATTAGTTTTTCATTCGTCTGTCGCTCCTGTTTTCTCAATAAGGAAATATCAGATTTTTGTCGCAAACTGTTGGAGAAATTTCAGATTTTTTGTTGCAAACTTTTAGGAAAATCTCAGATTTTTTGTTGCCAAACTAAGCTTTTGACCATTTGTTCGCCAATGATTTCGGCGCCATTTCCGAAATATCTTTCGCTTCACGTTATCTTGTTTTGACATTTTATTTCTTGGGAAAAATCTCAAAATCGGGGGTTTTTAAGAGTTGTGTTACAGCAAGTGATTTCAGATGAATTGTAAGCATAGGTTGCGCTCAGTTCGTGAGACGCTGGAATGCATTTGGCCAATTTCTGCGAATGTTGGACGGCCAAACGTACTCTTGATTTGATTTGACATTTATTTCTTGGGAAAATCTCAAAATCGGGAGTTTTTAAGAGTTGTGCCACAGCAAGTGATTTCAGAGGAATTGTAAGCAGTTCGTGAGAGGCTGGGATGCTTTTGGCCAATTTCTGCGAATGTTGGACTGCCAAAGAAAGTTTAACTGTGACTGGGACCTTGCATGAAAGTCTCATCTGATAGCGGCCACCTGGCGGAAGGTAAATGTTAGTGCATGCTGCGGAGGCCACTTTTCGTAAAAGTTTTGCGATCCATGTATATGTTAGTTTTAGCCATCCACAAAAAAAAATTTTTTTGCTTTTATTTTCCCACTGAGTTCACTCTTTCTGCGCATGTTCTGAGGTAAACCCACCAAGAGGAAGACTTTCTTTGGCTTGGACGTTACTTAGTTCATCGTTGGACCAGTTGGTTACGCGCTCGACTACCGATCTCAAGGTCCGGGTTCGATTCCCCACTTTACCAACGCGAAATCAGAGGAATTTATTTCATGTGATAGAAATTCATTTCTCGATGAGATTCGGATCCCACAATAAGCTGTAGGTCCCGTTGCCTAAGTAACCTATTGGTTCCTAGCCACGTGAAAATATGTGATCCTTCGGGGCAGCCCCAGGAGAGCTGTTCATCAGCTCAGTGGTCTGGTTAAACTAAGATAAACTTTCATTTTTTGGACGTCACTTTTGCAGATATCAGATATGATAGCAAATACTGATCACAAGGAATTTTAGAGGTTATTTGTAGATAAGTCCCATTCCTCCGAGGTTTGAGGATTCCCTCTTCGAGGCCCGCCCACCCCCCTCCCCTGTATGGACGTAGTTGTTATTTGTTGCGGTTATTGAAAACAATGCTGCTAGGTCTGACATGATCGTATACAAGGAACGAGATCGAGATGGCAATGCGCCCTGTATTGGGGTTCTTGAAGTGGCTAGTTGTAATGAATCATGATTCGTCTAGCAAGATATCCTGTAACTTGTCTTGCTTATATTAAATACGTATTTTGATTGTTTGCCATAGTTGAATGAGAGCACCAAAGGTTGAGGGCATGAGAGTAGTGGGTCATGACAGTATTTGGTGGAGGTAAAGAGTATCTAAAGGTAGGGTAAATGTTATGGGGAATTGAAAGGCAAAGGTCCCTGGCTCAGAATGGAGTGTTGGTAAATTTGGAAACAACTCCCTTTTGTTATATAGATTTATAGAATATTATAGCGTAGACTGATTACTACTTTGTTTCATCACATTCTGTCTAGCACAATAGAAAAGGTCATACAAATTAGCATTTATTATTTTTTATTATTTATATTTTGCTTAATTTTTATTTTATTTATTTATTTATTTTATTTATTTTATTTATTTTTTTATTTTTTTTATCTTTTTCTTTGTAAAGTGGCACAGCACGACTTCGAGTCAGTCAACTTGGCCATAGTTTGATAAGCGCTGCTTAGGTCAAGGAACCTAATTAGCTGGTTTTTCTTGTGGTTTAGGTCTGAGTATTCCACTGATATGTGTCCACACTTATCCGATGCCACTTAAATGTCATTGTATACATTGGATAAGAACAGAGATGAAAAATGTGAATTGCTAGGTTAGTTTTCATATCATGTCATTCCAGTATAACTATGATTACCTAGAACGGGAAGAAGTTTCTAATAATCATTTAAAAATATGGAAGCCCTTGTTTGATAATTATTATCGGGGGGAACTCTCAGACTTTTGTTGCAAAAAGTCTTTTTGAGATTTTTTGTGCACAATAAAATGAATCAGATTACATTCACACATAGATTACACTGAATTTGATTTTGGATGAGCCAAAAGACCGTCCTGATGGGACACATTTCTGGGAAGAATATCTAATGATTGATCCTATGACCAAGATTTCAGAACTGTATGATATACACATTTAAGTGTATTCATTTCAATGATATTTTCGTTATAAATTGGGCTTGATTGATACGTTAACGCACCCACAAAAGTGTATTGTTCTTGCGTAGCTCAATATGCAGAATATTGAAAAGGGCTTGGTCTATTTAGTTGTTGTTGAAGTTGTCAGTATCGAACTTCGTGGCACATTAATTTCTCGTGAATGGAAGCAAATCATCGGAATTTTACCTGACAGTTGCAAGTTTCATCCTCGATTTTCCATCAAAATATGTTGGATATGACCAAATTAATAAAGTAAAGTTAATGCTTAAGGCAAATAAAGCAAAGCCTGTTGATGCACTTAATTCATGCAATATATTAAAGTAAATCAGGTTATAAAAATGCTTTTTAATTTAGATAAAGTTGTCATCTGACTGGCCAGTTCTAAGTTGTAATGCAATCCCCTACCATCAACATATGAATTATTATTTGAAATAGATGATTGTCCTCGGGCTGCTAAACGAAAGCTGCGTTTCGTAAGTTCGTATTCATTCCACATAATGTGTTGTTTTCAGTTCACTGACCTCGGTTTTCATCCTAAGCATCGATCCTCATTCAAGTTACTTTTCCTTTTTTTTTATAGAGTTTATTTTGGAGCCTTAGCCTCGTGTCCAGTGCCCATTTTTACTCCCTTTCTTTTAGGTAATGAGGCTGACTACGCATATCGTGCGTATTTTGAAAGCCATGACGTAAAAGCATCGATCCCTCTCAATTATGACGACCTATGATGACCTTGACCTGTAGAAGGTTTATGTGGCTCTCTCATGCGATTTTTATTTGCCCAACTCATTCTATCAGACTTTTGGTTATCGGTAAATCATTTGTGTCATAGTAGTAGCCAGAAGTGTTATGAAAGTCTTAGATTATTCAGCTATTACGCTTGTTAATCTTGTTTACAAATGAACAGAATGCTGGAGGAAGACAGGTTTTGCTTAGACAACAAACCTCTGAATTATGTCAGAATTCGCTGGAGAAGGGAATGAGACCCGTAAATATGTCAGTACCGAAGTCTTCAACCAGACTTGGGGACTTGCTGTTTAAGATACACTGGTTCATGCTTTCATGTTTGGTAAAAGTGATTTTCTTTCTGAAAGTAATCCTCGGATTTAATCCGAGCTACAGAATCTATCATTTATGTCTGATTGTTCAAAATTCTCATGTTTCCTGTTGAGAATACGATTCTGGCAAATGCTTGGATTGACTCCAATTTCATTATGCTTAAAGGCTTATTTTCCCGTTGCTGAATAACAACTGGTTCCATGCAACATAAAAACACCATACAAACAAATAAAGGCTTATTTTGGCTTAGAGCCTTTATATATTGAATGACAAATATTTTATGGTGATTAATTTTTTCCTTTTATTGATAACAGTGTTACAATAATCATTACATTTCTAGAATGTGCACTATTTACAAAATATTTAAAAATTCATCTGTAAAGAAGATATTCATTTTACAGCCTCTTGGTAAGACGTACTTGGAACATTTAAGTTTCCATCCAATATTTATTCTACAGTTCACATCCAAGTTATAATCTCTACTTGCCCAAACTGCTTTAACATATTGAGCAACTTAACAAAGACATGGTGTTGATTTATTTCTTAGTTCTGAGATGAAAGTCTTAACATTAAGATTTTAATGATAAAGTTTATGACGTCACAAAACAGCAAGTCTTGTTTCTGTACCGTGGAAAACGCTTCGATAGATCTCCCAGGTATCCTTCCATTCGTGGTCTCTCTTGTCTAGCGGTAGTTGGTTTTAATAACTCTTCACTAACATCAAAGTCATGGTTATTATTCCATAACATTCCATTCTGCGCCATAACGCGCGAGGAGCATCGGTTGTCTTTCCCGAGACCTAAAAATACCCCGACGCCGGCTTCCTCTTCCACTGGTGGCGCTGTGTGTGGTAATCAACAATTCATTAACGGAATCATTAGTACGTTTCCCTTTTTTAATTACCATAGCCTATTGTTCCTTGCATTAAAGTGATAAATGGGTCGCCTCTTCCGAAATTCGAATGGCTTTTGGTGTCGGCGGCTGCCCTTTGTTATTGTAGTCGTCGTTGTTGTTCTTTCCCCATTAGTACTACTTTTTGCTTGTCTCATTACGTATCCTCCCCGTAGGGGGGTAGCGCCGTCAGTGCACCTCATGCGGTGCACCGTAGGCATTACATTAGGTTCTTTGCAGCGTGCCTTCATCCTCTAGCTGCAACCACTTTCGTTCCTTTTACTGTACCTCCTTTCATATTCTCTTTCTTCATCATCTTACTTTCCACCCTCTCCAAACACTTGATTCATAGTGCAACTGCTTTGAGGTTTTCCTCCTGTTACACCTTTCAAACCTTTTACTGTTAATTTCCATTTCAGCACTGAATGACCTCATAGATTTTAATGCTTGACCTTTGGCCTGAACTCTATATTCAGCTCAGCTCAGCTCATCTCGCATCCTCGTGTTATTCCTTAAGCATCTGATTTGGTATTTTCAGTCTTGCTGTTATTGTTGAGTTGAATCGAGTTGAATATAGAATTTAGGCCAAAGGCCAAGCACTGGGACCTATGAGGTCATTCAGCGCTGAAGTGGAAATTGACAGTAAAAGGTTTGAAAGGTGCAACTGGAGGAAAACCTAGCAGGTGCACTGTGAATCAACGGTTAGCAGAGGGTGGAAAGTGAGATGAAGAAAGAGAATATGAAAGGAGGTGCAGTAAAAGGAACGAAAGTGGTTGCAGGTAGGGGCCAAGGGCATGCTGCCGCAAAGAATCTTAAGTAATGCCTACAGTGCACTGTGTGAGGTCCACTGACATTATTGTTGTGTACTGTTGCTGTTACTGTGACGTTCGAACACTTGTAAGGTTTCATTTAGCTAATCTTTTGCTTAGTAACGTTCCCATCTCACTGTTTCTTTTTCTCGGCCTCCCTGTTACTGGCTGCATTGACAGATGATAATAGGGTCCAGCAAGTGAAGTCTTTGTTATTTGAAAACCATTCTGAATGTACTGACTGACAGTGTTAGGGACGAGAGTGGTTACGGTGGCCGCATATTTCCCAGCCTCGACGGGCAGTGGTGGTAGGCCTAACCAGAAATGCGTGGGTCAAGAAATAGGCCTCAGTAAGAATACGCAATCTTCGGTTACTGCCACAGGAGCCTCTCGTTGTGGGCTTATGGCCAGGTTTAAGCTGGATAGCAGACGACTTCACATCAGGCCTATACACGCATAAGACTGTCATTGCTTATTTACGTTGCAAAAGTACACACACGCACACGCGCGCACACACACACATATATATATATATATATATATATATATATATATATATATATATATATATATATATACGAAAGATTTTGCGCCTTTAAACCTTTAAGAAAACAATACACACACACACATATATATACCTACGTGTGTAATAACAATAGATGAGTATATATATATATATATATATATATATATATATATATATATATATATATATATATATACAGAGAGAGAGAGAGAGATGGGAGTCTTGCAACCTTGTCCCCTCTGTCGAATGTACATAACCGAAAGCTCTGAGGCTTGTATTTGTCTAAGAATGAATTACAAGCCAATTTGTTTCTGGACCATTTATTATTGTATTGTTTCCACGTGTAGTCCGCTTCCAAACTCTGATCTCTGAGGGGTATCTGCTTGAATGTAACGTAGGTTTCAGTACTAAAAATATGATGAAACCGCTGTTATTTTTAGAGGGAATGATTTACGCTCTCTTTGTAAGTATTAACGCTCTCTTTATAAGTGCTGCCGCACTCCGGATCTGCTTGTAATAGGCGCTAAACTAAATCCGTTGCTTATTTCAGCCAACCGACTTTCAGTGAACAGCTTTAATCTAAAAGTGGAGTCGATCAGTAGTTGGCAGAGGGTTTTGATTAATAGATGAATTTATATCTCTTAAAATTCTTGAGTACAACTTGGGCTTAGTGGGCTAGCATAATTCATTCTGTTTCATGAAAACGGGACTACACAGCACGTTCAAGCGTTATAACTTGGTATGCTTATTCACATGGTTCTGCCCAGGGTCCAGAGAATACTCTAGACCAGTGGTTTTCAACCACGGGAGAATTTCCCACTAGGGGGCAATTTCATTTTTTTTCGGTGGGGGCCCATTCTACCCAGAGATTGGCAGGCTCAAACAGGCTCTAGGATCACACAAAAAACACTTTTCATCGGTCCTCACTACTGAGAGGTCACGCAGGGCTTTCTCTCCGCTAGCTTGTGTGTTTGTGTTAGTATTTTGTTGCATATTATTTGGAATGCACCTTTTGAGGCAGCTAATATTGGAAGGAAAGGGGAATGACATTCTGACATTATGGTGGAAGGGTGCAAGGAGCGTACAAAGTTTGAGAACCGCTGCCCTAGACCTTGGTTCTGCCAGTCGACTGCTCTTGTAAATCAACTGGCGTCGTCAACAAAAGGATATAGAGACTCCTTTGAAGATAAATTTATTGAGAACAATTTTGTTCATATTTATAGACACTTGAAGTATAATGGGACACACACACATATATATATATGATATATACATATATATATATATATATATATATATATTATATATTATATATATGTATATATATATGGATCTCATTCATACATATATATATGACTTATCATTTCGACCAAAGCTATTTTGTCTAGTTTTGTTGTTTCATGTTGTTTCAGGTCTACGACAGCAGCGAGCTGTTCCCCAGTCAGGGGCCTTAAAGGCGTAACCCCGAGGTGTTTATAACCGACCATTGTCTTAAAGGAAAACGCAACCTCACGCCCGGGTTCTTCTTCAATGGTGCCTTCTTGAGAAAACGGTTAATTGGTCTGCCTGTGAAAAGGTTGAATTGAATGCCGAAAGCGACTTGATTGCTTCTCTTTGTGGCTTCAGGAAGCTAACCAAGGATCCGTCATTGAAGTGGATTATTATTTTTAGTAATTTTTGGCTTCTCATTTCTTGAAACATCTCAGCGAACCGTGCAATTTTATGCTGGATTTCAGTGGAAGTGAAGCGGAAATTATTTTATGTATTGGCTAGATATTTGTTGTTTCTGGTATTTTGAAATGCTTCAATGAGAACGGTTTCGTAATACTGATTGACAATGGCACTGGTTGGGAAATTGATGTAAATGTTTGAGGAAAATCTTTGGTCCTCTGATATTATCCTCTTATCTTCTGAAGAAATAATGAACTTCTGGCGGTAATTTTCAGTTAATACTCCCAAATGTACCCTGGAATACAAAGAAACTTTTACTGTCTCTGTATTGTTGCCTTTTTTTCTTTTGTGAAAGTACCTTTGGAATCCTTTGCTGTGATATAATAGGTGGCCATTGTTATTTTGGTAATGCAAAATGTTTTGTTTTCAGAGAAGGTTATATCCCAAGCGCAGTTATAATTGGCATGCATGCGTTACATTTGTGTAATTGAAGTATGTATGTATATATTATATATATATATATAATATATATATATATATATATATATATATATATATAATTATATATATAGATATATATATATATATATATATATATATAATGTGTATATAAAGAAACCCTGTAAATGATTCAAACCCTCTTTAGAATTTGTGAAATTGGTATGTAGTTATTTTCAGTGCATTTTGGATACTTGCATGATATTTCAATGTATCATTTCTGATAAGCTCAACAATTACATACAATATTTTTATAGGGACCGTTGGCCGAATATATTTGTTGTTAATTTGTTTACAGATTTCAATTTTGAATATATAGACTGAATCACGTATGTCAAGAAAGAGAGAGAGATGCACAGAACTAAATCCTTCGAGTTCATTTGATGCTGGTTTGTTTTTAGACTTATCTCTGGCTCTAGTTAGGATACAATAATTTGGTTTGATTACATTTGCCGTCTTATAATACGATGTTATGTGAGTATCCCTGGTAATTTAGCAATAGATTACGGTGATATACAGAAGTTTATGGGTACACATTTATTTTAAGGCCACTTCGTTGTCCATAAAACTAATGGGGTATTCATCAGCAAGTGAACCTTCACATAGTAGGCCTCTCCGTGATGGTTTTTGTACTATCACAGTCCGTCAGGAGCCTTGCTGGGATTTGAGGCCCCGTCTGTAAATCTTCTTTGGTTAATTGCTTTGTAAAGGATGGCTTTTCCCTCCCCCACCCCCCACCCCCCTTCACACCCCCACCCCTTGACCCAACACCCGCTCTTCGTCATGTTTGTTTGTACTGATAAAAGTAATGGTAGTTCCAGATGAAGATGGCAGAATATTTGCTACGTCATAGATACTTGAGAATGTACGAATTATTGTTTGTAATAAGATAGCTGTATTTTTTAAGTCCGTCAAGGAGAGTATGCCTTTTTGCATTGTTTTTGCTTACTCGGGGAGTAAACCTACAAATTACTTTGCTGTTGTTTTTGTTGTTGGGGGTAGGAAACATCTAAAAAGATCTGAAAAGGGTGTTTCGCGTCGAATTAAATATTCAGAAATTGTAGGATAAGATATTTATAATTTATTTATTAGAATGAAAATGTAAAAAATGAATAATGTGCACATTTAACAGTACAGAAAAATGATTTCTGATAAAATATGTCGTATTTTTTTCATTTTCGTTAGTGAAACAACCGGCTGTATGTCCATAGATTTTAGCACGTTTTAATTTATTTGATGTACTGATTTTAGAGCTCTGTTTCTGTTCAATTATTTTGTGTTTCCACTTATAACTGAGAATATATGAACGTGTTTAATTTGTATCCTTTTTATTTTATCCTTATTGTTAGTATGAGTTGTACTAATTATGAGTATTAATTGCGAAGACCACTTCACGATAAGTTAGGAATTTAATGTTGGCAAATTATGCGGCAATGGAAAATTTTGCACTCGTCCCGACTAAGCTTTAGGTCGGATCAAGCCTTGTTCTCTTTCTTTCTGTTCGTCCGTCTGTCTGTTTCGATGAACCTTCGTGAACACTTCATCGGGTATCCTACTTCTGATGATTACCTGCTGATGGTTATAGAATAGATGAAGGAATGACGATTTCTGCCCAGATAAAACACGTCATCTCTTCATCAAATATCAACGGAAAGTTCTTTATGGGAGAGGAATCATTTTTTGGATGATTTCACCAAATTTCATTAAAACCTGCTCATCAGTTCTCGAGACATTTTGCTTAATGTGCGTTTGTAACACATCATTATTATTATTATTATTATTATTATTTTATTATTATTATTATTATTATTATTATTATTATTATTATTATTATTATTTCTTAAAAGTAATGGCTACCTCAGCAGCGTAACGCTTGTTGAGATTCTTCTCTATTTTTCGAATAGTGGCTTTTTCCGTACTACGTAAACAGGCTAGTAGAGCGCCTATTGTTATGATATTGTTATTGTTATTATTTTTAATATTATTACCACTGCACCTAACAGTATCAGACCCTGGAAACAAACTACATTTCACCGAGTGCAGGACAACTTCAGTGAATGCTGTACATAACGTTAAATTTCCTCGTCTAAGATACCAATCCAGTTGACCGTTGCATTATATCATAAAATGTCTTGAAATAAAAACGGTAGCGAATAAAAATATCTCTGTTCTTCAAAATGTTGGAGGGATACTCATCTAGATCACAGTAGAAGAGGAGACCCCTTAACGATGATACATAATGCTTGCAAACGGACACACGATCATACAATAGACCTCAGTTTCCTTTGTTGCAGGCCGTCGGATTCCTTTGTTTTCCCCGATTGCGATTTAGCTCAGGTACACAGTCGGTCGCCTCACCGTTCTAAAAGTCGAGTGCTGAAGCGAACCAGTGCTCTCTGCTCATGAAATTCGTTATGGGTCAATTCAGTATCTTATTCGCGTAACTTGGGCACTGCAGAGTGTACCATGTATATATGTATATACCTTTAAATATTATATATATATATATATATATATATATATATATATATATATATATTGCACAGGGAGCAGGAGCAGGAACAAACATGGCGAAGTATTTCACACTTTATTCCGACGCGTTTCGCATTCGGCAGAATGCATCTTCAGGGTCTGTATAATAAGTAATGACCAATATCAATTAAATTGATTTGAAATCAGTCTAAAAATTATTTACAAACTAGTTAAAATGAAAAACGAAACTTCACACATAGATAAAAATACACTAACAATTGATAAAACAACACGAGAAGTTAAAAGCACATACGTTAGTTAAGTTTCAGATGGAAAGTTAAAACAAAAAACCAAATAAATAAATTAGAAAAATACAAAGTTAAAAAATATTTGAGGAGCACTGGGGGTCGACCTACCATGGTAAGAGATAAATAAAAACTAAAAGAATGTACACAGAAACATAGGCTTAAGAGAGAAACAAGGGGGTGGAGGTGGTCTGATTGTTCAACTGCGGAACAAGTTGTTTAATAAAAAGGCTCTCCAAGATCAACAGTTCATTTGGGCTGGAGGTTTGACCAACAATAATAAAATCTTCATATTTAATATTAACTTTACATTTTTTGCTATGTTCACGTATACTGGACTGTTCGGGATTGATAATGAACATCAAGTACGAAAACTAACTCCCTTTGTGGCAGTCTATGCGAACCCTCATCATCCTCTGAGAAGAACCTACGTAAGTTCCCAGACTACATCTGGGACAAGAATATTTGTACACTATACCAGAGGACATGAGGGGGCATAAACGATCTTTAAATTTAAACATGGATCCAATTGTTAGTGGATTGACCGGAATGAGTTTTACCTTTAATGCGCCAAAGTATTTTTGTACGATTTTTGTAAATTCGGCCCTAAAGGAATCATCGTGTAAATATGGGAATCGGGCATAAAAAGGAAGCTTTGGAACATAATTTCATTGGTGTTGGTGCAAAACTCTTTATTAAGGACCTTGTAAATAATTCTGTTGACGAGCTTGGTGGGAAAGCAGTTATCCTTAAAATATGCTAAAAGAAAGGCAATTTCTTTATGAAATACGTGCCAGTTAGACGTAAGGGAGACGGCTCTATATACAAGGGTAAAAATTGAGTTAGATTTAAAATTACTAACAATTGGATCCATGTTTAAATTTAAAGATCGTTTATGCCCCCTCATGTCCTCTGGTATAGTGTACAAATATTCTTGTCCCAGATGTAGTCTGGGAACTTACGTAGGTTCTTCTCAGAGGATGATGAGGGTTCGCATAGACTGCCACAAGGGAGTTAGTTTTCGTACTGGATGTTCATTATCAAATCCCGAACAGTCCAGTATACGTGAACATAGCAAAAAATGTAAAGTTAATATTAAATATGAAGATTTTATTATTGTTGGTCAAACCTCCAGCCCAAATGAACTGTTGATCTTGGAGAGCCTTTTTATTAAACAACTTGTTCCGCAGTTGAACAATCAGACCACCTCCACCCCCTTGTTTCTCTCTTAAGCCTATGTTTCTGTGTACATTCTTTTAGTTTTTATTTATCTCTTACCATGGTAAGTCGACCCCCAGTGCTCCTCAAATATTTTTTAACTTTGTATTTTTCTAATTTATTTATTTGGTTTTTTGTTTTAACTTTCCATCTGAACTTTTAACTAACGTATGTGCTTTTAACTTCTCGTGTTGTTTTATCAATTGTTAGTGTATTTTTATCTATGTGTGAAGTTTCGTTTTTCATTTTAACTAGTTTGTAAATAATTTTTAGACTGATTTCAAATCAATTTAATTGATATTGGTCATTACTTATTATACAGACCCTGAAGATGCATTCTGCCGAATGCGAAACGCGTCGGAATAAAGTGTGAAATACTTCGCCATGTTTGTTCCTGCTCCTACTCCCTGTGCATTTTATCACTTTGGCTGACTCGCCTGCTTTCTCCGTTCATATATATATATTTACATATATGAAAATATATTAATTCCGAGGTCGAGCGAATTAGATATTAAAGGACGTTTGGAGCCCGAATCATTTGTATGAATCATGGTGATGTGATAATTATTCATACAAACATCTATATATATATATATATATATATATTATATATATATATATATATATATATATATATATATATATTATATATATTATATATATATATATATATATATATATACATATATAGATTTAGTATAAATATGTATATGTATGTATGCATGCATGTTGTTTTTAAACATTTATAATTTGCAACATACATACCTGTGCTGTAGAGTAACTATTATATATAATATATATATATATATATATATATATATATATATATATATATATATTTGTGTGTGTAGAATTCTGATCACGTGGTTTCTTTCAACTAAATACCAGCACGTTGCCTGAATGTAACGTTGTTCGAATCAGTAGCAGAGGAGCAGCAGCGTGAGCATGTCTGACATTGCTGCCGGAGCATGAAGGGCAAAAGCGGTATGTGACGTTACGGCTCTGAGGAAAGATTACGTCGTCTGGATCTCGGATTGCCGTCAATTTTATGAAGTCAGAGTTGTCAGCTTTTAATTATGGGAATCTCTTCCTGCTGTAGTGCGCGCCACGATGCAGTTGCTGCTGCCTCCCGTTGTTCTTTTGTCTGGTAGAGGCTCGTGCTTGTGTTGTTGTTGTTGTTTTTTGTATTTTGTTGATTATGTTATAATTTTCGGATCTTTCCTAAATAATAACCCCCAAGGATTTTCAGGGGTCGTTATCTACGCCTATTATTTCTTGGGGTTCAGTATCTTTATGATATTTATAATCTTTTGTTTATTCTTTTACATTCATCACCAACGGGCTTTCCCGTATAGAAGTAGTGCCGTCAATGCACCTCATGCTGTGCAATGTAGGCATTACTTAAGGTCCTTTGTAGCGTCCCTTCGTCCCCTAGCTGCAACTACTTTCATTTCTTTTTACTGAGCCTCCTTTCATATTATATATCCTCCATCTTACTTTCCACCCTTTCCTAACAATTGATTCGTAGTGCAACTGCAAGGCTTTCCTCCTGTTACAACTTTCAAACCTTTTCACTGTCAATTTCCGTTTCAGCGCTGAGTGGCCTTAGTTGCCCCAGTGCTTGGCATTATGCCTAAAACCCATAAATCAATCAACCCAACTATACTCTGTTTTTTTCCATCTGTCCATCCGCCTGTGGTGTTTGCGCATGGTAACACTGCGTTCCTGGCTTTAAATAATATCCTATTTCGAATATTAACGGTGTAATTCGCATACAGTAAATTATTAAAACACTTATCAGTTGCAAATGTACACCCAGATATCCTTTTATTTACCTAAAACTTACACATAGCGTAACTATTTAAAGCCTGGGACGCAGTGTTACCATGCGAAAACACCACAGGCGGATGGACAGATGGAAAAAAACAGAGTATAGTTTGTACTAAACACGCCGCAAAGGTGGGGATACATACAGAGTTAAAACCCATTGAGGCGTCACTGTCTAGCAATGATTCTAATTATGTTATGTATGACTGTCTCCCTTCTGATGTTTAATATCGAAAATTATGTTCTAATTGCGTGCATGATTTTAGTGGCTGAAAATGTGGATTTCGTCACTTGCACCAAATCAGTATCACACGAGTGATATTTGGCTGTGTCGACTTCACTGGTGTGTTTGGTTTGGATTAACCTGATGAAGTGTTAAATGGTGTAAAAGGGCTGATTAACCTGATGAAGTGTTATATGGTGTAAGAGGGCTTAGTAACCTGATGAAGTGTTATATGGTGTAAGAGGGCTGGTTAACCTGATGAAGTGTCAAATGGTGTAAGAGGGCTGATTAACCTGATGAAGTGTCAAATGGTGTAAGAAGGCGAGACTGATCTTAACCTGATGAAGTGTCAAATGGTGTAAGAGGGCTGATTAACCTGATGAAGTGTCAAATGGTGTAAGAGGGCTGGTTAACCTGATGAAGTGTCAAATGGTGTAAGAGGGCTGATTAACCTGATGAAGTGTTAAATGGTGTAAGAGGGCTGATTAACCTGATGAAGTGTCAAATGGTGTAAGAGGGCTGGTTAACCTGATGAAGTGTCAAATGGTGTAAGAGGGGTTAACCTGATGAAGTGTCAAATGGTGTAAGAGGGCTGATTAACGCTATAGTGGTAAATGGTGTAAGAGGGCTGATTAACCTGATGAAGTGTTAAATGGTGTAAGAGGGCTGGTTAACCTGATGAAGTGTCAAATGGTGTGAGAGGGCTGGTTAACCTGATGAAGTGTCAAATGGTGTGAGAGGGCTGGTTAACCTCATGAAGTGTCAAATGGTGTAAGGGGGCTGATTAACCTGATGAAGTGTTAAATGGTGTAAGAGGGCTGATTAACCTGATGAAGTGTTAAATGGTGTAAGGGGGCTGATTAACCTGATGAAGTGTTAAATGGTGTAAGAGGGCTGCTGTGAACCTCTGGACTCTTACACTGAACTGAAACTTTCAGTTAGCGCAACATCTTTCAGATAGTCGGCCACTATACATGTGACGTTAAGTCTTTTCGTACAGTCATATCGTCGTAGATGTAATATTCTGATTATTTCTCCAGTGATGTGGGCTAATGACAGTTTGCAATTGCCCCTTTTAATATGAATATAATTTAATTAAATTTTTTGGTTTTCTGTAAAAGAAAACTATTGAGATGGCTTTTTTTCCAGTCCGTCCGCACTTTTTCTGCCCGCCCTCAGATCTTAAAAACAACTGAGGCCAGAAGGCTGCACATCGGTCTGTTGATTATCCACCCTCCAATCATCAAACGTACCAAAATGCAGCCTTATAGCCTCAATAGTTTCAAGTTTAATTAAGGTTAAAGTTAGCCAGTTAACCATGATTGTGCGTCTGACACCGCTATAGGTGCCAACAACACAGGCCACCACCGGGGTGTGGCTGAAAGTTTCTTGGGCCGTCGCCGAGTTTCATGGGCCGTGGCTGAGAGTTTCATATATTATTATACGCTGTACAGAAAACTCGATTGCGCTGAGGAAACTTCAGCACAATTTTTACTTGATTTTGTTGGTCCCGTCAATATGGTAACCTTTCCCATTTTTTTTTTTTAAGTGCAGTTTTTCTCATACTCATATTACTCTGACTGTGCTCTAAACACGGTTGTTTTTCTTGGTTATATCACTTTGATTTCGTAACCTTACAGTATTGTATCCTATATAAGTTTGGATTTATTTGTTCGTGTGAATCTGATGTAGCCCTCCTATACTCTCTTTTTTTCCATCTGTCCATCCGCCTGTGGTGTTTGCGCATGGTAACACTGCGTCCCGGGCTTTAAATAATATCCTATTTCGAATATTAGTGGTGTAATTCGCTTACAGTAAATTATTAAAACACTTTTCAGTTGCAAATCTACATCCAGACATCCATTTATTTACCTAAAACTTCAACAAAGCGTAACTATTTAAAGCCCGGGACGCAGTGTTACCATGCGCGACCACCACAGGCTGATGGACAGATGGAAAAAACAGAGTATAGTTAGTTTGAGCTCTTTTCCAGTTGCATTTTCCTTTTGTTCACTTCAATATGGTTGTCCTTGAGATGTCGTTTTCTCTTGCTGCTGCAAATTTGATTATCCTTCAAATACAAATTTTACTGGGTCATAACAATCTGATTATTATCTGTACAATGTTTTGGGTTTTATAAATGTAATTCCCTTTGTTCACATTAATCTCATTATAATTGAAATGAAGTTTTCTCTCGGTCACATTAATCTAATTATCATATCAGGGTTTGGAGGTACGTAATTGCAGTGTCTGTTTGATCAAATTAATCTGATTATCCTTAAAATGCAGGTGTCTCTTGGTCATTTGGGTTTATTCTTGGTCATATTCATCTTATTAACGTTTCAATCTTTTTGTTCTATAATTGCAGTATCCCTTTTTCTTATTAATCGGATTGTTTTAAACTGCGGTTCCCGTCTTTACACGTTACTCTGACCTTCCTTAAAATAGTGTTTTCTCGTCATCCAAATGAAGTTTTCTGTTGGTGGTCAATCCAGTGATGTTGTTCTTATTTTGACTTACGCTAGGGCAGTTGGAGGGACTACAATTCTAACAAGACATTCAGGTGGTATCAAATTCTTAACTTAAACTATACTCTGTTTTTTTTCATCTGTCCATCCGCCTGTGGTGTTTTTGTATGGTAACACTGCGTCCCGGGCTTTAGATAGTTACGCTATTTGTAAGTTTTAGGTAAATAAAAGGATATCTGGGTGTACATTTGCAAAGGAAAAGTGTTTTAATAATTTAATGTATGCGAATTACACCGTTAATATTCGAAATAGGATATTATTATAATCGCTGAATGTAAGCTGAATGTAACTATCTAAAGCCCGGGACGCAGTGTTACCATACAAAAACACCACAAGCGGATGGACAGATGAAAAAAAATAGAGTATAGTGTGAGGTCTCGACAATTAGGGGAATAGTTTATGCATTTTTCATTTAGGCAATGAATGATAAAGATTAAAACTTGACTCAAGAGTCAAACCATTTTCCATACTGCTAATATAACAATTATGATGTCAGAAAGCATAACATAGCTGTATTAAGGTTCTTTGTGGTATCAGTGATATTAGCAGTTGTGGGTGTTATCAATTCTTTTGACCACCACATCTTCTTCTTTCGACCTTATTAATCCCACCTTACCCATATCCCTCCTCACCACATCCATCCATCTGATCCGCTGACGCCCCCCCCCCCCCCACCCCCCACCCCCACATGACTTGATAAATACCACTTTGTCTTTCTTGAGAAACAGGAACAACAACTTTATCATTAGATGTTATTTATAAAGATATAACTACGTATGACCGTTAGCCTATCATAATTCAAGTATTGTCAGATGAACAGACTGCTTTGGTGCCTGATATTTCTATGAGATTTCGTTTTCGTATTATACCTTTTTATTTTTGTACTCCATTTAGAGGTGCCAAAATATTCTTAAGACTTCTAATCAGTCTTATTTATGCAATAGGCCATAATGATACAATGGTTCTCAAGTGTGTAAAATACCTTCGTGCACAGTACATAACAGCTCTTCACACTCATTTACTTTTAGTCTCATCTTAACAGTATTCTTACTTAAAACAAGTCTGTTTGTTCCCTTTTAATTTGTTTCTGTCAATCTTCTTAATCTAATGTTATCGCTATTCCTTCTTATTCTTATTCTAAGAATTCTCCTCCTCATCCAATTAGTTTTTTTAACTGTCCAACAAATCTTCCTCTCCATTTGCTCTTGGCTAATGGTCACAGTTGTAGTTTTTTCTTCCCTTAGTAATTTTGCTAACTTTAGTATAACTGCCGTCCGTTTCCTCTTCTTGAGTAAGTATGACTTTTTTTTCTTTTTTTTTCTCTCTCCATTGTCAAATTTTACCTTTTTTAGTATGTTTCTAACATTGTTCATTTTCTAGTCATATTGACAGGTTTTTCCACCTCATGCCTGATTTTAACACTTGTCACTCAAGTTTGCCTCTCTCTCTCTCTCTCTCTCTCTCTCTCTCTCTCTCTCTCTCTCTCTGTTCTTTAGCCTGATGAGCCACATTTCTTCCATATACTGTCTACCACTCTTTTCTTTTTTATTTATTTTTGAATTTAACCGTAACATCTCTCCTTTCTTCTGTCTGATTCGCAGAATCTTCCTTCAGTCAGACATTGAGACTTCTCTTTATCGAAACAACATCTCATACTAACACCAGACAAGTTTCTCCCCTTTAGTTTTCTGTAAAAGAAAACTATTGTGCCGGTTTCGTCTGTCCGTCCGCCGTCCGTCAGATAATAAAAACTACTGAGACGAGATGACTGCAAAGTGGTATGTTGATCATCCACCCTTCAATCTTCTAATTCTACAAATTGCAGCCCTCTAGCCTCAGTAGCTTTTATTTTATTTAAGGTCAAAGTTAGCCATACTCGTACTTTTGGCAGGGCTATAGGTACGAACAACATAGGGCAGCACCGGACCTTGGCTGAGTATCATGGGCTGCGGCTACGAAGTGTTATGGGCCGTGGCTGAGGCCACTACCGGACAGAAAACTTGTTTTTTTGCACATCCAAATCGTTTCTTTTTGTATTGTACTCTCCTTCCCCACATCGGAGTCCCTCTTGCTCCCCACCTTCATTCCTCCTTCTCCTCCTCCTGAGCATCGCATCTCTTCCTCCTCCTCCTCCTCTTAATTCCTTCGCTGAATCCCAGAATTGTCCTTTTCGCTGCCTCATCCCTTCCATTCCATCAATATAAATTTAAGCACATTACCTCGTGATTGTCTCCTTCCCGATTTTGGGGAATCCGGGGAGACCCGGTGGTTGGTGGGGGCGAGGGGGGCGGAGGGTTTGGGATTCCGGGTAGGTCTTCAGGTACCTTCAAAATTTTCTTTTCTCCCGATTCCTCCCATTATTAGATTTTTCTCTCTCTTCCGTCTTCTCTTGGGATGCCGCTGCAATTCGCCAATAAGGTGTAAGTTATTTAACCTCTTTCCTACACCCCGGCCAGTCTTACTTTCTTTTGGTCTCTTTGTGGGAAATTAGGGCGCCCCGTCTTGGTGTAATTTTTATCGTCTATATATCTATATATATATATATATATATATATATATATATATATATATATATATATATATATAGTATGTATATATATATATATATATATATATATATATATATATATTATATATATATATATATATATATGTATATATATATATATGCATGGGTGTTGGAATGAATACATGCATACATGTCACCTATGTACTTTTCCCTTGTTGAGATAATTGCAGAAATTTGTTAGCATCAATAAATAAAAAAATATATAAATAAATAATTTTGAAAATTAATAATCAAATAAAACAAATTAAAAAGAATAGATAGATAAATAAAAAATAGATATATATAAAAAATGAAAAAAAAATAAAAATAAGTAATTATTTTTGGAGAAGGTTAACCTGGTGCAGTTCTTTACCCTAATTGCAACCTGCTACTTGGAAGTAACTTCCAAGTACACTGAATTTTGACAGACCTTGGCTCTTGCTAGTGAGGCAGTGGTCTGATTGCTTAACCACAAGACTCATAATATATCTCACCATCATAAAAAAAATTCTCTGTTTTTACTCTACCGCCATCGTAAACGCCTTCCAAGTAAATAGTAGAGAGATGGCTTTGTCTAACAGCATATCTAATCATGGAGTATATTACCTGTTGTCAACCAACCCGGCAATCTTACGTTATTTCTTATAATATATATATATATATATATATATATATATATATATATATATATATATATATATATATATATATATATATATACACACACATACATACATATATAGATCTATTTCGCTTTAAAATGTCACATAATAAGTATCTTAGCTTGAAAACTGCCTTTAATCGAACAAAGCGAAGAAAAATATTTTTAATCCAAATGCAGTTGCGAAGATATGGGTGCACTGCACTCAAGGTATAGCCAACCATTATATATACATATATAATAT